>NC_140094.1:16768457-16896398 GCF_964237585.1 Gallinula chloropus | reverse complement strand
CTCCGCTTGTTTGGCCACGCAGAGCACAATCCCAGCTCGGTATTTCAGCCATCAGCAGAAATGCCCCCGTCTCTCTCCAGCAGCTATTTATTTACTCGGACTCCGGTTCGCTGTGTGAAACGCTTGGAATTACTGTATGGAACTGCTCTCCCCTGTGCTCCGGGAGCCCTGCCCCGGCCCGTCGCTGCTGGCAGCACAAAGGTGCTCATTTAGAGCCAGAGCGTCAACCTGAGCCACGTGAATGCGGCCCCAGACAAGCACCGCGCTCCGGATAAATACACCTCTTGTTCTTCACGCGGGGCCGGAGCCTGCCAAGCTCTGGAGATCTTCTGCCAGGTGCCCTCGGAGCACCGGGAGCCAGCGCCGGGCAGGATCAGACCGACCTTCATCGCACTGTGCAACAGTCCTGTCTGTCTCGCTACGGGGGCACTTGGTCTCTGTGGCTTTTGGAGCCCAGGCTGTGGTCGTGGTGCCTCCCCCTCGCCATCTACCATGCTGTAGGAGCATGCACATGCCTCAGTGTGCAACCAGCAACTGAGTCTTCTTTACCCAGGAGCCTCTCAGATGCTGCTGGAAGCTCTTGAGAACCCCCAGAGCCCCCACTCTGTGCCCAGTCCCACTGTTGCCCCCCGAAATCAGTGTGACAGGCGCTGCCTGAGTCAGCCTCACCCATAGGGAGCCAGTTCTCCAGCCTTCAGCACAGCGATCACTCTTCCCCGCTGGGTGCCAGACTCCTTCTCTAGTCCAATAACAATGATGTCCCCTCCTCTCCTAGAACAGAAACAAGGAGACATCACACATATTCCACGTAACTGGTGACAGATGAGGAAGATCCATGCTGGATACCCATCCTCCCTGCTGCACTCCTACAGTTCCAGGGCCTTCTGCACTGTGATGCTGGCGATGGCATTTTGGTGGATGACAGGTTGGCCATGAGCCAGCAGTGTGGCCAAGAAGGCCAGTGGGATCCTGGGGGCATTAAAAGTAGTGTGGCCAGCAGGTCAAAGGAGGGGATCCTCCCCCTCTGCTCTGTCCTGGTCAGGCCCCACCTGGAGTGTTGTGTCCAGTTCTGGGCTCCCTAGTACTAAAAAGACAGGGATCTCCTGGAGAGAGTCCAGTGGAGGGCTACAGAGTGACCTGGGGCTGTCCAGCTTTGAGAAAAGAGACTGAGAGGGGATTTGATCAATGGTTATCAATGTCTGAAGTGCAGGACACAGGGGGAAATGGCCAGCCTGTTCTCAGTGGTCTGTGGGGACAGGACAAGGGGCAATGGCCTCAAGTTGAAGCACAGGGAGTTCCACACCAATCTGTGGAAGAACTTCTTCCTGGTGAGGGTGAGGGAGCCCTGGGACAGGCTGCCCAGGGGGGTGTGGAGTCTCCTTCTCTGGAGATTCAAGACCCGTCTGGACACTGACCTGTGCAACCTGTCCTTGGGCATCCTGAACCCACAGCAGTGAGAGCCCCCTGAGATGCAAAGCCACATCCACGGTGGTTTCCCTCAGCTCAGCAGGAGACAAAAGGATTTACCAGGGTTGTGTCTGAGTGAGGGAGCTCCCTGCTGCTGTTTCCTCAGGAGCTGGGGAACCAGGGCTTTGCATCTTACCACCCACGTTTCTCTCTGGTCACAATTGATCCCACAGGGTCTTGGACCCTTAGAAGTGGCCACTCTGCCCAATGCCAGATACCCTTACAAAGGAGCAGAAAAACTGACATTCTGGGAATAAAATACCTTAATGACAACTTGACTTTCTGGGGAGGGGAATCATACTGGAAGTGCAAAAGTTCTTGAGTGAGCCTGAGCTAATCTCATGCTCAACCTGGGAGAGAATCTGTCAAATCTCTTTTGTTAAGTTACCAACTTTACCTGGGAATCCATATGAGGTCCTTTACCGGAAGAATCTTGACAGCTTGGAGATGCTTCATGTTGTCACCTGCAGGCACAGCATCGTGATCCACAGAAGGCTTCAGCTCATGAAATTTGTCCGAGTCCTCAAAATCTGTGGAGAGTGGTGCACTGGAAGAGCTTAGGGGCGAGCTGGGTAGGCTGGAGGGGCACCGGGTTATCCTGTTGGGAGGTGAGGAGGAATAGGAAGACACGGAGCAATAATCTGTGAGGGAGTCCTGGTGGTTTAGTATCTGGGTGCCAACCTCAGGGCTGTACATAATGCTCATGTCCCCCAGTGGGTTACTCTCCACTGCTTTGTGGTTTATGGGTGCAGTAGCCGGGATGGCTGCCGAAGGCTGCTGGATTGTAAACATGTCTCTGAGGGGGCTGCAGTCTCCGCAGAAGTAGCGTGCGCAGAGCTGGTAGGTGGTAACATGATACATCACCAGGAAGTTGCTTTTATCGTCCAGACACCACAGCACCTCCTCCCCGTGACACTCCGAGTTGCAGGCGATGGATGTGATCACCGAGGGTGGGCTGAAGGGCTCCAGCCTCCTGCTGATCTCCATGGTGGCACAGTCTATGATGAGGATGCCGGGCCCGTTGCTGTACCAGACCTCCGCTCCGCTGTTGGTGATCTCCATGGCCTTCACCGGGTACGGATTCTGCCGAGGGTCACCATCAGAAATGTTGAATTTGGACCTGTTTGCTGTGTGGGAGCACAGGTAGGAACAGCTGTCCTCTGGGATGCCTTGGCACACTGAAAATACCGCTACAAGCCCATCCGACAAGCCGGCCAGCACCATGTAGGAGTTCTGCAAGAGAGAGACAACAGATTCGCTACCTGGGCAAGGAACAGGCAGCAGATTCACTATCTGGATCTTTTACTCCTCTGCGATACACAAGCCTCTAATCCCAGAGGCTCTGGCTGCCTCTCACTGTTCTAGTTCCTCACCCCAAGTCTCTCAGTGATAACAGCAACATAAAAAGAAGTCGTTACGTAGAAGCTGCTGCAGAGCCACACTCCTCTCACCCAGCATTACCTCTCTCGTTACTGGCAAGGGAGGACAGACAGACCTGGCAGCCTGCCCTGAAGGTTAACAAACTCAAGCTGGAGTATGTTCAGAGACAGCCATCGTGATCCTAGGAATCCAGCTGTAGAAAGCCGGCTCGTTTCCAGAAAGGAGTACAGCTATTGCTAGGTAGGGGAGGAATGGAAGAGATGCAGTAAAAACAGAGAGGAAGACAATCCTCCTGCAAAAAAAAAAAAGCCTTCAGCAACCACTCCATATCCAATGTCTGCTGCTCTAACAGCACCGCTTCTCCCAGGGCCGTGCTCTGGGACCCCTGGCAGCTCCCAGCAGAAAGCACAGAAGCAGCAAAGCGGCTGCCAAGTGCCATGAACAATCCTGCAGGTAGTTAAAAACTCTGCCCCTAAATGTACAGATGTGCTGGCTGCAGGAGCCACGGCTAGCGTCACGGCTGTGGTGGATCCCATCCTGCCCCATGGCGAGAAGGCTGCGGCTCGCTGGGTCTCCGACTCCCCCAGCTCATCACAGCAGCACAAACCACTGTGAAACCTACTGGGAAATGGAATGAAACTCCAAATGACCCTGGGTATGCCCCAGAAACTCCCCTATCTATGAAGCAGATAGAACAATACCTACCTCAAAGGCCTTTTTATTTCCTCCCCCGTGGAGCAATAAATTCTAAAAAAGACCCTTTGCCCTGGACTTTTTTGGAGCTGTTACGATCTTGCCAGACTAAAGCAAAGCAAACAGAACCAGACAGAGCACCTCCAGCTGAACCTCACCTCTCCACAGCCTCACTGTGCCTGGGCTGCCAGCGACGCTGCCTGCCTCTGTGAGATGGCACGGGGGCTCAGCATCACCCCTTGCTGCTCATAAATTAGGGGAAAGCCTGTGCCCTCAAAGGGATCTTGGCTGGGCCAGTCCTGGAAGTAAAAATCCCAGGCTGCCTACACCTGTATCAGCCAAAATCAGGGTCTTCAATTACTTTCAGGTATGGTTGGGTGGAGGTGGGGGGGCGGGGGGGGGGGGGGGGCAGGTGGCATATTAGTTTAATTGCTAGCACTGTTTCCAAGACTCATTAAGAGTGCTGGGCAAAACCCATGCTATCTGCACACAAAGTATGAGTAAAACCACGGGTGTACTGAGCTGTATGACTAATCCAACTCAGAGCAGAGCTGTACTGTAATGGGAAAAACTAGGGAAGCAAGCGGAAAGTTGTGAAACGGGACTTGGACTTTAACACAGTCCAGTCCCAACTCTCTAACCGCTAATTAAAAAGAAACCCAAATGGCCTGGAGCATTTGGTGCCATGTCCCTGCTGCCATGTGGATCTGGTGCAAAGGCTCCTGGATGTGGGTTTGCCAGGGAGTTGCATCAGCAGGTTGGAACACGGCAGGATGCTTTGCACAAGCTGGGTTTTGGGTTAGTTTGTCTTTGGAAAGGAGTTTGGTTATTTAAAACAGAACGAAACAATGAAGAGCCCACATTTCTCTGGTGAAAATGGTCAGGCTTCTTTCAATACAAAGGCCCCTGCCCAATAGGTGTTTCTTCCTAAAAATGGAAAATTTAAATTGAAATGGGAATGTCTGAAGTTAACCATAATGTGGGAAAGTCAACCCAAACTGCTCCCAGCCTGACACAGGACACGAGTGAAGGCTTCAGAGATCTCTACAATGTTGTCTCATTTTATTTGGAAACGCTGAGTTATCCAAGCATAGCCTTCCTAAAAAATATTTTCATTTCTTTGATTAGTGTCAGCTACTGCAGAACAGAATCCAGATTCCCTTCTGGGTTCCATGGCCAAATTTCCCCAGCGCTGAGCGATCGGCACCGTACCGGGGCAGAGCTGCGTCAGCGATCCCCACCCAGCTTTACCGTTACTGCCAACTCTGCCAAATTCGAGCCTGCCTGGAACAGAACAATGGTGGAAGCAAATCTGGAAGATATTTTATGCTTTGGGGCATTTATTACTCACTGCCTTGGCTATCAGGACCTGCCTCTATCCAACCACTGTTGTCATCTCTTTGTTTAAGAAACGAGAAGTGGGAACACAAATGCTGAGCGATGCCCTCAACCTTCCGTCCCTCGCCCGGCCGAGATGAGGGAGGGACCCATTATTTCACAGAAGAACACGGTAAAGGGCACCCACCCACGGGTGCCATCGGCTCACCAGGCTTTATTAGGTGCCGGCGCAGCTGGGCAGCGAGGCGAACCTCTCCGAATCAGGGTATTATGACAGTGACCAAAGGCAGGCAGGGCAGCAGGCTCCAGAAACCTTAAGTAACTTTCTCAGAATTCATTTTCAACATTTGGGCTCCACGAAGAGCCAACAAAAACACGCAGCAACAAAACTGCATTTGAAGTCTCCGTCCTGCCAGGAGTCCTGCTGTGCCAGGGAGGAAGGCCTCTGAGCGGGGCTTGTGACGGTATGTGATGTGCAGGAGATGAGCTGGCTCCAGACGTCCTGTCCTCACCAGCTGAGGACAGCACGCGGCTCGGAGCCGTCGGGACGGCTGTTTCGAGCAGGTTCAGAAGAAGAAATACAGCCCCCCGACATTACGGCCTCGGTCACCTCCTCCTCTCCTCCCCGCAGGGTCTGGCACTGCTGGCAGTGAGCGCCGCGGCAGGCTGCAGCCTTTAAATGCAGCTTTTGTTTTCGTGTGTTCCAGGTTTTTGCAAGAGGCCAGAGGGTTGCACCGGTTTAAATTTTCTTTCTCCCTGTAAGAACGCTGCAGACCAATTCAGCAAACATCTTATTTCGCTCTTTTTAACCTGTTTGGTTTGGGGTTTGTTTGGTTTTGGGTTTTTTTTTCTGAAAGGAAATTTACTGACAATTTTATTGTTTGCCAAATACAATGCTGCTGGTGACAGAAAGCATGCAACAAAAAAAGCCTAAATTGTACAAGACTTTTCCTTGGCGGGCAAGTTTTGGATTCTGGGCCCCTCTCTGCTGCTTTTAAATTTCCATGATGCTTCCTTTGGATGAGAAACCAAGTTTTGGAAACTATTTCTTTTGGATCAGTCTTCCCAAGGCGGTCGTAAAGAATTCCCCTTCCCAGCAACATCCCTCGGCAATTCTCTGACTGCTAGTTACCTCACATCTCATCAGCTAAAGGCTTTCTTCCCAGGGAAACGTGAGCAATTCTCTTTTCCACTGGACAATAATGAGGATGTGATAACTCTGATGCAGCTCGCTGCTCTGTACAGCGAGTTTGACAAGTGTAAGCTTTCCACTTAGCTTTGTTGGAAGGACTGGCTGTGTCTAAAACCGGTTTAGTTTCATGCCAACCTGGTCTGCACATCCCTACGGCTGCTGCTCTGGCTATTTCACTGCCAAACTCATTCATAGAAAGGAGAGAGGAAAAAGTTAAGTCCAATAAACTAAGAAGGAGTGCGCCGAAGGGATGTGGATTTCTGGAAGGTTGGGTAGGGTCGGGGGAGGAAAGGAGGTGTCTAGACTCAATATTAGTATTGTAGGGCCTGGCATTATTTATGACATTTTCTAGGCAAGCCACAAACTGAAAATAGAAACCAGGAGACATAAAGCCACTCGTAAGCCCTGAGGAATGGCTTCACAAGCTGTGTGACAGTGGAAAAGCTGAAAGCGAAAGGCTCCTTCGACTGTCCTGGACAAAACCTCAGGCAGCATGAAAAAGAAATTTGCCCTGCCCATCAGAAATGAAACTCCACGGCGGAGAAACGCCGCGGGACCGGGAGCCAAAGCAAGCCGACGGATGCAGCCTCCAGGCAGGGGAAATTCATCCCCGTGCCAGCTTTAGATCTATGCCCTACTTTAGCCCGACTTACACCATGTTTGGAAGTGAAGAGACACACCTTACACTAACCATCTGCCTCAGCTTCAGCAGCATGAGCGAACGAGCCAGAAATGGACAATAAACGCAGAACAGGGATGTGGTATAAACCAGCTCCACTGCTGCTCCGAGAGCTGCTCCATACTGGGCTTTGAGACACACACCAGTCTGCGGGCACTTGCAAAAAGCTACACAGCTACCAGTAACGTTGGAACATAATTATATGTTTTTACTTGAGGTGGCTGTAAGCAAACCGGAGGTAATTTGCCCTGAAAACAGTTTTTATACATCTCCCAAGACTTGCCCGCAACAGGCAGTCACGTCAGGTTCCTCTTGCTGGTAATGGGACACCAGCAACTGCAAAACTAGACAGAGAGTATATAAATTTTGTTATTTCCCATAAGAAGTGGTTCTTGGAGTGCCTGTATGATCGAAGCAGTCACACTCAGAACCAGAAGGAAGCGTGGCTGGGCCTCGGGAATGTTGAAAGGTGACTGTGTGTGCAAGCAGCAGCACACACACAGCAGGAGGAGGATGGGAACAGAACTGGGAGACACCCTCGTCCTGCATTAGCAGAGAACAAAGCTCTTCTCTAATTATCGTTTCGTGTCCCCTCTACTTTGCTCGATCAGCCTAAACCCCGTCTTCCAGTGATGTGGAAACGCAGCTGGAAAACTTCCTTGCAGAGGAATTTGATCTATTTTGACTGTTATCCCAGCAGGTTTGGAAGTGCCAGCTTTGGTCCCCTGACTCAGGTTCTTGCCCACGCCTCTGTCCTCTGGCATAGGGACAAAGACCTGGAAACCTTCTCCTTTCACTGCCAAAATGTTCCTGGGCATTGCAAAGTCCTTCAAACACTACCTAGTGACAGGCTGTGCAAACTCTGGTGGCTTGGCCCGGCAGCAGATGGGTAAGTCTCATTGATGTCCCTTTTCCTTTAGGTTCCTCCTTACCTTTTTGACAACAGGCATTACTAGAAAGCAGCTCACAGTAGCAGGAGTGTCTAAACTCTTCTGCGGAGTCTTTAGAGGACACATGCCCTGCAAGCCATACACAGAAATCTTCTGGTCCTGTGAAAGAGGAAATAAAATTCTGTAAATTTCACTTATTTCCATTTTCAAACTGGTTCCAAAACCCAGTTTTAGCTTGTATTTTTCAAAATCCAAAGCACAGATTTCTCTTTGTTTTTCCCCAGAGAGCAACGAATCCCAGGATCCACCAAAACCACCCAAGATCCACCAAAATCACCACTAGAGGTGTTTTATCACCACATTTAAAAGTAGCATTTGACAACCCTGCCTGACTCTGCACAAATCCCAAACCCAGGAGGACAAGTGAAACACGTTGTTTGTTATTTTGCACTAATCCATCACTTGAAGGAAAGGTAGCGTTACGCTGTTTGGGGAATTACACTTGCTCTGCACCTCGTTAATCTACTGTACTGACACAGAGCGTGCAGTTCAGGGAACAGCAACACATTTCACCTGGATCAGAAAGGTAGAAATAAAGTGCTTTAAGATTTATTTTTTCCAAAAGGTAGAAATAAAATGCTTTCAGATTTCTCAATTTTATTTTTTCCATACTTCTTGTTATGTTAAAAAGAAATTAAAAAAAAAGGAACATTTGAATTTTGTGTCTATTTAGGAACAGAAAAAGTAAAAAGATCTTATTTTCCTCCAGGGAAAAAAAGATCTTTATTCTCATCCACACTAGGGTGGAGTGAGTTAACCAACACAAATTATTCAGACAGGAAGCTTGGCCTTTTTCCCCCCCCTCTTCTCTGAAACACTGAACTTCAGGAACATTTCAATTTGTTTCAGCTATTTTTTTGTTTGGTTTGTGTCAAATGATTGAGTCAGAACGGGCTGATGCTTAACACAGCCTCTTTTGATGGGCGGGCAGGGGCTCTGAGGTACAAACCAGTCCTAGTCTCTCACTCTTATCTTTTCTTAGCAGCAGTTTTCCGCCCTGAACACAAAACTTGGGTACCCATTTCCCACCAACTTTACAATCCCTTGGGCCTCTTTCAAAACCCCACCCTTCAGCGAGTGGTTTCTTTCACTGCTTCCCTTTATCACTTACAGATAAGGACATTTCCCAGATGAAACACTGGGTACAGATACGCTCCAACCCGGAGAGTTTTGCCTTGGAAAGTGGAGGTTCCCACGATCGCTTGGAACACCAGAAGGCTTGATTTTGATCTAGGTATCAGCTAAGTAACAGGCAGAAACAATACACCCGGAGACAGCAAAGTCACGCTGCTCATCTGAGACGCCCATTGTCTCAAACGCCCTCAGCTTTACTAATTTAATAGGCTCTTTCTCTTCATTTGTGTCTCATCTAACGAGGCACCTCTTGAGTGGGGCACGGAAGCTCAGGCAGCACTCACCTCGGTGGCAGCCCAGAGGGCGTTCTGGAATTTTAGTTGGCAGCAGAGCTTCATCCCAGGGCAGCTCATCCTCTCCACTTCTATGACTCCTTTCTCTGGATTCACCACCGTGTAGTTTCTGTAAGGAGTAAATAACAATCTCCTGTAGCCAACATTCAGCTGGTACACTGCTGCAGGACAGTACTCTGTAATTTTGGCCAAGCCAAAAGTGACACAACTGCCCAGGCATGGACAATGCTGCAAGGCTCTCTAACCCCCCAAATGGTTGTTGTAAAGGAAGAGAAATACAGACACCCCACGGCTCTTCGTCAGGGCGCAGACAAACAACTGCTCCTGTGAAGATTTGAGCTCAGCTATCTGACTTTGTGTGGAAAAGGACTAGAACTTGTGTGGTCTGTTACTAGAACTCAGCAGTGAGACACATAGCTCCAGCTGAATAGCAGTAAGGAATAGCTAGGAGGTCTCAGCCCATCTTCATAGAATCATACAATGACATGGGTTGGAAAGGACCCCAAGGATCACAGAGCTCCAACCCCCTGCCACAGGCAGGGCCACCAACCTCCAGGCCTGGATCTACACAAGGTTGCCCAGTGCCCCATCCAACCTGACCTTGAACGCCCCCAGGGATGGGACACCCACCACCTCTCTGGGGAGCCTGTTCCAGCCCCTCACCAGTCTCTCTGTAAAAAACTTCCCCCTAATATCTAATATAAACCTTCCTCCTTTAGCTTTAATCCATTCCCCTTTTTCCTGCCATTATCTACGCTTTTAAGAAGTTGATTCCCCTCCTGTTTATAAACTCCCTTCCCTAGTCTTGCCCATTAGGTTCTCAAGAGACTATCTGCTCGTTCTCAGAGTTCTCTGCCTAAGGATTATCTGGCTTCATTACTTACTCCAGTACATAAACAGAAGAGCATGATTCTTCCAAATAAGAGCAAAGATCTGTGAGCTGATAAAATAATTTGTAAATACAACTAATTAATATTTTTGTAAATAAAGGGATTTTGTTTGTCTGAGGAAGTTTATTGACAATGGGTGTTTGAACAATAACTGGATATTCACAACTGCATCTGTGAGCCCCAGATGTTTTACCAACCATGGCACAAGCAATTACCCATCCTGAAAGCTGTCACATATAAGTAATTTGTTATTCAGCAGTTTCCAGCAAGTGGATTGTCCAGTCAGGAAGCAGATTCACTGGGATATATATTGCTGTGAATATTTGGACAACATCCATGTATTCAAACTACATCTGTGAGTCCCATGTGTTTCACCAGCTTTTGCAGGAGTAGTTATGCTGTCTGCACTGAATGACTGACCAGGCACCACAACCAGCACAGCAGATTGTTCATGAACAGACTGTGTGCCTTTCCCAGTAGGTTAATGGTTACAAGTAACAAACACATTAATATCCAATTCAGATCAGTTTGTGAATGAAGATTTGGGCTATAAAAATCAGGGACATCCATAAAAATAAACCTAACCAGCCATGGGTCACATGTGGCTGAGCAGAAATACCATCATCTCAGTCACAATTTAATAATGTTTAAAGCACAGGCCCATTCTGGGTAGCACGTATTTTACTGGCAGTATACACTTGGATGCACACACAGCTTCGGGCATGTGGTAAACTCCTGATGATTTCAATAGGATTTAAGCATGTGCTTAATTGCTTTGCAGAACAGAGATGGAACTGCAGTCTCAATTAGGAAAGGTTTAATGTTAAATGGCCTCATTAGGAAAGGCAGAACACGTCTGTTCTCATGTGCAAATGCTTCATCCTGTGTGTGTGAATCATTACCCTGCCCTAATCTTCTCCTCATATTAACTGAAGCAGAGTTAAGCTCATTAAATATCCTTTATAAAGCAACCACTGTTCCCAATTAAAAGAGTTTGGGAAAACAGTGTTCACCGTATCCTTGGCGTTCACCCAAATTCACTTTCACCTTCTTTACCTCCCTCCCAGAGGCATAAGTGAAGACCCTGAAGGATTTTTACTTAAAAAGAACAAAAGAAAGAAATGACTAATATGAGCTGTCTCACCTGGTGCCTTCCTTCCCATCCCAGAACACCACAGTGTACTCCTGTCCTTGGGAGGAGAAGAAGGACGACTGCTTCCCACAGGATAGCAGGTACATAAATGTGGCAAAGGTAGGATCTTTCATCTGTCCCACCACAGAAATGGCCAGCGGACGCTGTGGGAAAGGGAAAAGAGAAAGACACACGTCACACAAGACAGCTGGAGGTCCAGATGAAATCAAAGAATCTTAATAATCATTATTTATGAAAGCTAGAGACCCAAGAAGTAGGTTTTCTTTAATAATCCACTTTCTCAAACCAACACCCAACTGCCCTCATAAACCTCACCTGGCTGGTTCTCAGCATCCTCCACTGAAGCCAAACTTCTGTGCTTCCATAGTTTGGTTTGTGTTTCTCTTACAAGTGTTATTAATTTCTCCAGGTTTATGGATTTTGGAAGCTGGCCCACTGTCATGACAGCGACTAGCTGTTTCTGAGTCAAGCTGACCTTTGTTTGAAGGACAGCAGCTCTGAAATGCCAACTTGTATTAATGGAGAATGTCATGCAACATAACCCCATCGTTGTACCTTGAACCCTTTCCTTCCTCGTAACGCCTTTTATAATCTTGAGGGTTTTGAAGTCTTTGTAGTTGAACTCACAGCATGATACTGTACCTATTTCTAGAAATTATGGGTAGTGTCTGGCCCTGCTGAAATCAATAGCTCAACTGCCACTGACATCAAGGGACCTTCATGTCACTGTCATTGTCTAAGGCCACCAATCTGCCATAGTTTCATTCAGAAAACTCTCATTTAAGTCAGTAGAAGTTCTGGGCCATATCAGCAGGAGGGGTAAATGGGCAAGTGAGCTGGTCTGCTGTGCAGAAAGCCAGCCTGGCTCTCCTGTGTGAAGAGGGCTCCCAAATCCCTGCAGCTACACAATCAGAAGACACTGGTCATGAGGGTTGCCTTGTACCTTTTCTGGCTTAGTGTCCCAACACTCCATCATGAGTGCCTGCATCCTGTATAGCTGCACCTCTTCTGGCTGCCCAAGAACAGGACGGATCCCTTTAGAGAGCTTCTTTGCAATCTGGAGCTGGTGCTGTCCTAGCACAGGCCGCTGACCAGACAGCAGCTCGTAGAGGACCATCCCATATGAGAACATGTCGACCTACAGCCAGAAACAGAGAGAAAAACCAGAGGTAAGCCTCCCTTGCTGGGTGGAGAGGAGAGCGAGGAAGGCGAGTGCTGCACACCATGGATGTGGAAAGGAATTCAGCCCCAAGCACGAAGCAGCCACCCACTGCCATCCTGCAGTGGATGTGCCCAGGGATACACCACGGGTACCTTCTCATCGTAGACTATGCGGGGCCTGATCTCAGGAGCTTGGTAGCCCGGCGTGCCTTCCACGCCCAGCGCTCCTTCGTGGAACGACTGCCGGGAGATGCCGTAGTCGGAGAGTTTGATATTGATGTGCTCTTTGATGTCCAGGGACCACACCAAAATGTTGTCTGACTTCAGGTCGCAGAAGATGATGTTCTTCTTATGCAGGTAGGCGAGGCCTGTTACAATCTGATAGGCTATTTTGTGCGTCAGCATGTGTCCCAGTGGCACAAAGGAAGACCCTGGCACAAAGACAGCCTGTCTTGTAATTGCAAGAACTGGTTTTTTTGGGGGTTTTCCCCATTTCTCTTTCTCTTTTAAACTCCAGAGTAATAACTACCAACCTTTTAAAACATCACTCAATGCTGAGCTTTGAAATGACACTGTTCGTGTTACTATACATGCCTGACAGTTCTATTACATTCTTTTTTTAAATGCTTTCACTTCTAGACCCCTAAATCTTCTGGTGAAAATTAGTGTTTGACTGAAAGTTGACACAAAGCCAAGGTGCCAGGAGGGTCAGATGGCCTCAACCTATCTTAGAATTACTGTCATCTATTTGACAGTGACAGGTCTCCAAAGTAGCTTTGAAAATCCTTAGCATCAGTTCTTTACTATGCTCCCAAAGGCACAGTTTAAGAGCAATCCCCTCCCTCCCACTCCCTCTAGCCTGGAAAATAAGAAATCCTCTTCAGTAAATCAAGCAGTAATTTAAATACTGTTGACTGTGAGTGAGCTCTCCCAGGAGGGAGACCCCGCTTTTACCTTTGGAGTTCTCAGACAATACAGTGGTGAGGCTGCCCAGAGGGGCCAGCTCTAGGGCAAAGCAGAGAGGATGGATGCTGATGCCAATGAGGGAGACGATGCAGGGGTGTTGCAGTGAGTGGAGCATGCTGGCCTCCTGGCGAAATTCAGAGAAGTTCTTCATGGCATCCATGGCCCTCAGGTGTTTCAGCATGGTATCTGGCAAGACACACAAACCCCTTCTTATTTCCCAGCTGAGAGACCAAGTTAGAAACTCATTGGAAGGTGCTAATCACTAAGCAAATGTTGCAGGAGGAAGGCAACTAATGGGGTTGTGCCAACAGCAGGGCTTTGGGTTGCATCCTCGTGCTGATACGTGAGCCACTAACAGGCACTGGCTACACGCAGGATGCACACGGCTGCCTCGGGAAGCAAGTGTTCCCTTGGTCCTCTAACACCAGCTGCAAGTGTGTCTGGCACACACTCTTCTCATGGATAAATTTGGAAAGCTCATGCTGTGCTCTTTACAGCAGGGACTCTCTGGGTGCAGGTCTCACACTGCAGCCCCTTTGGTGGAAGGAGTCTTCACCACCCTTTCTCAGGGACCCCTCAAAGGAACTGTCCTGCCACAGGACATCACCAGCAGGTCTGGTCATTCCAAAAGGACAGCAGCTGGCCTCCTCCACAGATCAGGAGCTCACTGCATCCTTCCCCAACAAAAAATGAGGGAAGTGAGGCACTTTCCCCTTTCCTTTGTCTGCAGACAGAGGCTCTGCTGGAAACCTGTGCTCGACAGCCAGCATGTGCAGCACGATAGCCTGTCCCTGCCTGGAGGAGCTGGCAGCCTGAGAAGGATTTCCAATTTGCTTTCTGTAGCTGCTGGCACAGATGGAGTAAAAGACTCATTCAGAGGTGGAGACCCACAAGTCCTTAGTGCAAACCCATACAAATCCACACTTTTCATTGCCAAATAGCTTGGGAACAGAAGATGAAATCTTGCTTCCCACCCCAATCAAGAGCTCTGCCTTGGCACCCTGTGAGTCCACCCATTGACCTGCAAGAGAGTAGTTTCCTGCAGTGCCAGTGACCTTCCTCACTACAAGCACTTTCATGAAGGACTCCTTAAGACACATCCTCCTCCTCCTCCTCCACAACAATTTCACTATATATTTCAAAGTGGTATTTAAAGAAGCGCTGCCAGCACTTCAGAGAGTGAAAGCTCTTTGGTCTTAGCTTGGGATCACTGGCTGCAAGAGACAATTCCCACCATGGATCCTGTGTACTGTACCTGCAGCTGAAGTGGGAGAACCCTTGCATTTCTTAATCTGAAATCTCTTCAGAGCCACCGGTTTTCCTTGGTATCGTGCCCGATATATAACAGTCCCACTTCCACCCTGGCCAAGAACGTTGTTTTCATTTTCACTGCATTCCAGTTTGCTATTTTCCAGGAACAGTCTGCCAAAAAGAGATTGGGGCTTTTTAATTAAAAGGGAAGTTTCAAAGACACTGTGAAAGGATATTTTTAATGTGGTTTCCATTTTCACAAATGCCTAATAGGTTCTTGTCTTATCTGCTGAGACGACTGGATCACCTAAACTATCTTGGTCACCTCAAATGCTGGCTCATGTACAACAGATTTCTTGCTATGAAAAATGACTCAGGCAAATAAGCAAAAGAAGGCTTTCTACTGTGGCAATTTATCCCACAAGAATCCAAAAGGTCTGGAAAGCACATAAGCTTCTTTTCCAAGCAGATGACACAGGTACAGATATTTGTACCATTTATCTGTATTAAGATTTTTTTTTTTTGCTTCATTTACCTCCTGTTCCTCTTTTCTCCACTGAGGCAGGACAGGATGTTTACGAACAGCCCCACACTCTGAAACCTGATTATTTAAATCAGCTTACTGTTCCCAGGCTGCAATTCATCATTTCCCCGCTCTTCCAGAGACTACTTCCACAGCTGTTCACACTTCAAACATCTCCGCTCGCCTCGCACCAGTCAAATAAATCTCTGGGAGATTGCACTACAAGGAGGGCTGTCGTGGGGTGTTTGCCCAGAACATCCTGCACAGTGACCCCAAGAAAGGAACAGGGGCCAGTGGGAGCACAGAATGCTTCGAGAGCAGCCAATAGGTCACAGTTTGGTCTGAAGGTCTTGTGGCTCTGCATTGCACATGGAAAGGTCTGAGAGAGTGTGAACAGGGCTCCTGTCATGCCTGCTGTCAGGAGGTCCCTTGCTCTATACACTAAATAATAAGGGGTATGAGACTGAACCCATCTGGGAATGCAGTTAAGCAGCTTAAAGATCTGGCAGTGCTGCTGTGGGTAAGGAAGAGCTGTTTCAGCTGTTCAGGGCTGCCACACCACCACAACATATCTAACAGCCCTCAGCCAAGCAGGAGCCTCCGCTCAGTGTGGATTCTCTAGTGGTGCCTATACAAATTCACTCACCTACAGACTTCTCAAAACCAAAGGTGATTTCAGTGCCAATCTTGTGATGCAGCAGCACTTCCTTGTGGTTTTGCCACATTAAAATCTCCTTTCTGGAATCCCAGAAAGACTCCAACTACAGAAAGCTCTGGCCAGAGTACTGGGCAATGCAGGACAGCTGCAGCTGTAAAAAGGGACTTTCACATGATACCACAGTGATCTCAAAGGACTCTCCAAAAGTGATGACTTGGGTCAGCACATGGTGACTGTCTAAGCAAGTGTGCTGACACCAGGAGTGCGGTTCAGGATGAATTGCCAGAGCAGAGATTGAGAGTGGATGGATTTGTTTCCTGTGGTCAGTGTGTTTCTCCAGCAGAGACAGCTTAGGAAAAAAAAATCCAACCAAATTAGACTGGTGTGCTGAAACTTAACCAAAGGCTATCAAATAACATTACCTGGCAGGGAAATCAGTCATGAACAGCTCTGGGACCAGCTCTTGGAGAGAAACAGGGATGTCAGGGTGGTTAGGACACGTGATGTAGTCCAGTTCGATGGCAGTCAGCACGCAGTCCTCCATGTTGAAGTACTGCGCGTCCTCTGCCTTCTCGCCACACTCGTTCGCCTCCGGCCTGGAAGCTGCACAGATGTGGCAGGGCACGTACTGCTCCATCAGCAGGGTGCCGTCGCTCTCGGTGGCGGTGAGCGCTTCAAAGCAAGCAGGCAAAGAGAACACAACATAACCCACACACACTGAGAAGGAACAACAGCTAACGCGTGCAGATGTCGCTACCTGGTTTTCACTGGCTGAAAAGAGCCACGTTCATGAGAGCAGCAGTTCATCCCAGTCTATTTGCTGGAATAAGACAGGAGCTTTTTGCAAATTACACAAAGATAGAAGGGAGAGTACTGAGGAGACAGGACTCTGCTGACACAACTAAACAGTTACTCTGCTCTGGTCACAGGTAACACACAGGCCTGCAAAGAAAATCACTCAGAAGCAGCAGAAATTAGAAGTATATGAATAAAGCCTTGGAGACACCCCCCCCCCGCCCCCCACTTGCTGATTGCCTCTGTGTGAGCTGCATTTGCTAAAAAGCATGACCGTGCAGTCGAAGGATGGCAGCTGTGGGGCTGCCCAGGAAGCCCAGCCACGTCTGCTTCGCAGCCTGCGAGCTGCCAGATGGCTTCAGATGGACAGCAGGCATGGGAACGGGAACAGGAACGCACTGGGAGGCACGGCACGCTGTGTGCTTCAGGCTCAGGTTGGGAGTAGGCACTCAGCA
The DNA here is from genome assembly GCF_964237585.1 of Gallinula chloropus. Taxonomy (NCBI): domain Eukaryota; kingdom Metazoa; phylum Chordata; class Aves; order Gruiformes; family Rallidae; genus Gallinula; species Gallinula chloropus. The sequence continues at coordinate 16,879,420 of NC_140094.1, read as the reverse complement.
GTAGCACCCAAGATGGGAACACAGTCACTGTGGGCTCCTTCACAAGCAAGGCTGAGGGAAACGTGGATTCCACCAAGACTAAACCACTGGGAGGTTCCTGCCTCTCCCACTGAGTATAGAGGGATTTTGTGGCCACTGGCTCCATTAAATGCCTACAACTAGGCAGGGTGAATACAGGCCATTGCCTTTGAAGTCATGGCTCCTCCCAAGCTTCAGTGATCAACGTTATCATTATTTTAATCCAAAGGCAAATAAAATCTTCTCTTATCTCCATAACATGCAGAACATGAATATGTGAGAGTGCACAACTGTTTCCTCCAGAGAGCCTCCAATTAAGAGATTTTGGCACCGCTTTCTAGACCAGTGTGGGACTTTGTTTTGGTTTTAAACAAAGTGTATTGGGGTTGCAAACAGCCTGCTGGGTAACAGCAGGATCTGTGCTGATCAGAGGAAAAACAACTGCTGGAGTCAAGGAAGTTCCCTTGGCACAGAGTCCTTGGTATCGTATTCACCCATGCCTCTCACATCACAATCTTACAAATTATAGGGTGTTAGAAATGGTGGGCAAATGCTGATCCCAGCCAATATCAAAATGAGTTCTGCCATCAAGGGACATTGCCAAGTAGTTTGGGCCAAATCCTGTCCCTGCTATAAGCACTGAGTCCCTTGAAAGAGAAGAGTCTCTTGACCTCCTTCAAAAGCAGGTCCTGTTTGAACTGTTTCACCCATGCTTGCTCTGACTGATGGACTGAAAAGCACAACATCTAGACCAAGGTGTGCTGGCAAAGAACCTTGGTCCATCTGCAGGTTATCAGCTTTTCTCAAACTTTATTGGCTGGAGACCATCAGAGCCTGAGGGATCTTAACACACAGCATCGCGTGCCTGGAGAGCTCTGTCAAAGAACCTCCTGTTAGAAAGACATATTACTACACAGAAAATCACAGCAGTTCTCTTACCAGGGAACCACTGGTCTATCAAAGAGTTGACGTGATCTGTGATGAATGCCATTGCTGAAAAGTCTCTCATTTCTGACTGGCAGATGATTTTAATTCCACCACTTTTTTTCTTTTTCCAGTTGACATCAGAAGACTCAACGCTGTAAGAAAGCCAAAAGAAACCCGAGTTACATAATTACACCTAGTTGGTAAGTCATCAAAATAAAAAGCAATCTGGCTTTAAGGATGATTTTCAATTCAGGCTTCTCTGCAGATGACTTTCAGAAGAGAATTCTTGCATGGAAATGCCTCTTGCTCACAATGGGTAAAGGCTACAGAAGGTCAGACTCTGAGAAAACTCTGAACTAAGTCTGATGGAGAATTTTGACAGAAATGTCCATACAGACTGATAGAGCACTAGGAGTGTTAAAGATTGGGAAAAGAACTCCAGAGGCTTAATAATATTAATAATGATGGTGATGATAATGATAAAACCTTTAAAAAAATTTGAAAAAAATAATGGACATAAAAATTTCTGTGCAATTCCCACCAAGGGAAAAAAAGAAAAGCTTTACTACAAAGAGCTGAGTTCTCTAACTCCCTGGAGTACATGTGGAGATTAGACTATGAATACCATGCTGGTCCAGAATTAAGGATTCCAGCCTGTGATTTGCAATGTCTGAGTCAACACTTAGGCACAGACTCCCTAGATGAACTCAGGAAAGTCATGGTGCCCTTCTGGTCTCCAACCATGCAACACCACCTCCCTACCTTGCCAAGGACTGGAAGAGCAGATACTACAGAGATAAAAGTCTTTAAAGGACCAGCTACTCTCTGCATTTGGGAAAGAACATGGAGAGCAGATTTTCTCCAGGCTTGCAGCCTCCAGACACTCTGCCTGGAGCAGTTTAAACCAGTTGTCCATAGTCCCTGTTGCACGCAGTCTGACAGCAGACTCATCCATCTGGATTGCTGCCACACAGGGGTGAAGTTCTAGGTTTCTGTGGAAAACTTGTTGGAGTAAGAAAATCTTTGCATGTAAATGCATGACTTTACCCTGGCAAAGAGTTCTGCTCCAGGTATCTCTTTCTGTTTTCAGGCCTCTCTAAATCTGTGGCTGCAATACCTGATAACGTTGATACATCCCGAACTGCAGAACAATCAGTTATTCTGTGTTGCCATCGGGTGAGTTATGTCTATTAGATGAGCCTCCTCTTCTACTGATGAGTGAGCATATAGCATGAGTAAGGCCCATTCATCTCCATTCAGAAGGTGTGTTTCACACACTCTATTAGTCCCCTGTCAGGCATGCTGCATTCCGAACACAAATTACCTAAGATAGCCTCCATCAAAGGTAACGAACAGACCTTCCTGCCAGTAAACAGTGTGAGTCCTTTTGACTCGGAACGTGCTGCAGCGGTTCCTTTGGCTGCCTGTGAAGCTGTAGATGGTCACCTTTTTGCTTCTTGTCTTAGTGTTCTTCTTGTTTTCAAAAAGCTGAAACAAGCAGAAAAGCAGGAAAATACAATAAATTCCTGACATTTCTCATGAGGATGCTGTTTTAGTCGAGCAGTAAGGTGACTTCTTTTGGCCTGTACAAATGTTAATCATACCTTTTCCATTAAAAAGCCACTTGTGCTCATAAATTAATTTGCAATGGGATGAAAATACGCAGAGTGAAAGTTGCTTTTGCAGCAATGAGAATATTTTTCACACCATTCAGAAAGGAACAATTTCCTATCAGTCACCAGAAGTTAATTCTCTAACTGTGACATTTGTTATATAAATTCTGCATTTGGAAAAGTCTTACAAACCTAAAGAAGAGCTAAATGTTCTAGTGAATTATTAAGCCTGCCCTCAGCATGGAGAGTTAACTTTTCCACCTGTTTCAGTGGGAGGAAGATGGCTTTTCTCCAAGACACTTCAAACCAGCACTTAGAGCAAAATGTATTTTTGCTTTAAAACCAAAGACTCAATCTGCAGAACTCCACTGTACTCATGGCTCTAACGCCTAGGATCCTCTCCCTTCAGTGAGGGCTGGATGAGGTCCCTAGCAAAGGTGCTCTAGGGTTATGTAGTGCTTTGGGAGGACGGAAGCAAGGGGTTGCTGAGACATCCCACTTAAACAGGTAATGTTATCACATGGTTTGTAAAGCCTGGAACACAGAGGACCTTCCAAAAACAAGTACCGTGTTTTCCATGTTCTGTACATTAATGACAGAAGGGAGTTTAGATGGATAGCTGTTAAGAAGATATCAGAGTAGCACTAAACATATTTTTCAGGTATTTATTATGGGTTCCAGCAGGACTATGCTTTCAAATATAAGCTGCTGCAAAAATATGTCTGTAACAACATCAAAATTCCCTTAGCTTTCCGAGCCTTACAGGCACTACTTTACTGATATGCATACCACTTGCACTAACAGGGTGCCTGCTTGCACTCATCATCCCATTAAGGCAGCAGTCCTGTAATTTTCTTCTCATTTAAACCCACATGAGATTCAGATAGGTGACTCTGGTGGAGCTATTCCAGATCTCCACTGGCAAACGATGCAAGCAGAGCCTGGCCCAGCAGAACGGTCATGGACAAGAGCTGCAGGCAGAACTCCAATTACTTGTAATTGAAAGGCACTGGAAGTACTGAGACCTTCCAGGGAATGGTGTTACAAAGAGGCTGTGGAGAATGCAGGCGTCCTTCCCTAGTGCCAATTTGTTGTTCCAAACGACACCTACTGTGAAAACAGAGTCAGACTTTGATTGCAGCATCTCATCTTGCCCTCTTTACTCAAATGATGTTACTGAAGTCGGTGACTGAAGCAGCTGGATGGGAAGAGACACTTACACTGACCACTTCTAGCTGTCGTCTGCTGCTTACGCACACACACAGTAACCTACCTGGAGGTCCATCTCTGCCAGGCTAATTAACATTCGGGCTATGAATCTTTGCCAAAAGCCAACTGGGACAAAACTCATCTTGAAGACCCTTTGGACTGTGTTTGTGGTCTGGTGGCAGAGCCCGTGGATATCTAATGCTGGCTTGGTGGGAAGCAGATGAGGGAGGAGGTAGCTGAAACACATCAAATTCAACAGCTCAGATTTTAGCTACGGCTTCTAACAGTGAGTACATTGTTACTGGATAATAAGGCGACTCAGTCTCCAAAGAGATTTTTAATGGCACAGCCTACTGCATATAAAAAAGCTCTTAGACTAAAGGCACTGCAGCAATACATGGAGAAATTCATTTACACTATGGAAGCAAGCAGAGGCAAAACAGACATTACATAATTCAGCCAGGGCTGTTGAACAGGGCTAAAATTGATGTAATGAGCAGGACATTTGTGTAATTGCAAATTAAATGTATTAAAATATAAGAGTCATTAGAACAGCTGTGATGTTAGGACTCATTTCTTGGTATCTTTACTACTCTGCCCTGGTAGGAAGCGGGGAGTTGCAACTGTGCTCCTATGTGAAATGGAAGATAAACACAAAAACCAACCTATAGCGGCTCAGCTTCAGTAAGCCCTGAAGGTGGGAGTGGAGGTGTGATGGGGTGGTGGCAATGAGGCAGTTACCAGCTGCAGGGACTGGACTGAGCTGGCTCTCATCCCAGTCCCAGAATGACAGCATCTTCTGGGTCAGCATGGCAGGGTTTCCTGCTGCACTGTACCGCACCCCTGACAAACACCTAGAGCAAGAGCTCGCTTCGCCAGACAGATGCCAGCAAAGATATCACATATCTCTGCTCAGTCTCCTCCTGCAATCTGGTTATCGGGGTCTTTGCTCAAGTGTGGAGGAGACTCAGTGCCATCTGAGTCTGATGGGAGAGAAGTAACAGCTACGCTGGAGTAGAGGACCACAGAGTTTTCAAATTATTTTCAGACCTCCCAGTAAGCACAGAATATTAATTTGTCCTGATCTTTATTAACTGGGACGCTAAAAGCTTTTGGAAGACTGGAACTGTTTTGAAATCTATGAGCTCATGGTTTTCTATACCTGCCAATAAGTCTCATGACAGTGATACTCTTCTGTACCAAATACATTTGAAGATGCCTATATGATCAAAAAAATCTTACTTGCTTATAAGAAGAAACACTGCTGGTTTATCAGTGCTGAGCCTGAGAGAAATGTGTCAGCATCTGGGGCTCATCACTGATGGGCATAACGACAGCAACGAGGCAAATGGCCAAGGGACATGGCCAAAAGAACAGTGGCAGGACTAAACACAGAATCAGAACTAATACTGGGTTCAAATCCAATGCTTTAAGCTTATCACGTTTTCTCTCTAAGCAGCTGCAGTATTCTGCAAAACCTGAAGTATCATCTCAGAAAACCCAGCCATCACTAGACAACAGCTCTCCCCATATGTCACAGTCCATAACATCTGATGACATTTTACACGATCGAATGATCCGTCTTGTGAAACATCTTTGGAATGTAAAACTGATAAAAATTTCTCTTCACTTGTAAATTATGGTAAGATGGGTCATATTTTCAACCTTGTTTTAACATGCAGAACAAAGCTAAATTACATGCACTTTGGGCAGAATAGTGGAGCACATCAAACTGAGGGTTCTTGCTCCGTAACGGTAGCGAACGCATTGTGTGACAGCCAATAGATTTTCCTCAGCACATCCAAGAAAGGGTCTAGGAGTCTAAGAAGGCCAGTGAGGCCCTTCTGCACCACAACTACATAGTGGATTATAATACAGATGGTGATTCGATGCTCTTGAACAACAGCCAATGCAAATTTTGAAAATATGTGAAACATGCCCCCATCCACCCTTTCAGAACAGAAACTGGCAGCTGCTTTCTCTACTGACTGCACAGAAACCCTATCTGGCATTCTAGACAATAACTGCAGAAGCACAGTAACAAATAACTGCTCTGTGTCTGGCTAGTACATTAAATTAATCCAACCTGCTACAGCTACAGTCCATCAGTGGGAAGAATATTCTGCTAATGTGGCTTGGATCGCTCTAAAAAAGATTGGGCAGGCCATGAAAAAGCAGTTTCCTTGTTCCCGAGGCACAGACAATGTAATTGCCTTGGAGAAAAATGGCAGATAGTGACAAGGAGTCCAAAAGGCATTTTGGACTAAGCAGAAACATTGCTGCTTTATCTGTGTTAAGCCTGAGAAAATTTGTTGGCATCCGGGACTGGATAAGTGACAGGCATAATGACAGCACGGAGAATGCTGCACTTGTGCTGGCATTCAGAGCTCCCCAGAGGCTCAGGGCGATGCAGCCGCGCTGTCCTGGAAGGGCAAGGAAGTGAAATGCAAATGCCACATCAGAAGTGCAATACAACCATGGTTTCACCGTTAATGCAACAACGGGGCTGTCGCCAAGCAGATGGGAGAGAGAAAAATAGCAGGGAACTCTGCCCAGCGGACAAGAGATCGGGGGTGAAGGGGGAGGAAGGCTCATTAACATTTAAAGAGAATGAGGTTTCCTAGACTATTTTGAGAAAAAACTATTGATCAACACCTACTGAGGCTAAAAACGATGAAAATCACATTGCTACTGAAGCTACACATTCCTGATTTCACTAGAAATAAAATTCTACTACTTTTCAGGGCTGGTATAGTTATTGATTACCCACAGTTTTCTGCCATGCTCTGGAGTGAGGATCTTTCTCTGGGAACAGATGACTCCAGCCCATCTATATTTCAAGGCCCGGCAGCCACGAGCTTCACATCCTCTCTCAGCTGCAGCTGCGCCGGCTGAGCGCTTACAGCTTCCACCTGCTCATCGCCACATCCCTGGCCGTGTCACTGCCTCTCCACGCTGGTGGCTGAGCCTGTCACCAGCCTCAATGCACTGAGTGGACAAAGACTTGCTTTGGCAAGGGTTCAAACTACACTTGTTTGGACCAAAGGGCGCTCACGCCAGGAAATACAGCCCAAACGGATGGGTGCCTTACATTAAGCTGCTTAACACACTCAAATATTTTCTCACAGCAGAATCCTTGTCAAGACGACCGCTTGTGGTGACAAAGCCTGTTAATATCCGCTGATTAAATGGCTATTTTTTCTCCAGCCTGGTTGAGCCTCTCTTATTATCAATATACCTGTTGTTGGCCACAGGCAATGCAATTTCAAACTTGGCCAAGAACTGGAAGTACTGCTCTTCGGTTTGCTCAGTGAAGCCCGTCCCAACCAGCAGCATCCTGAGATCCTCTGCTCTGATGACTCCATTCTTAGCTACAGACTTGGAGCTCTTGATGTTGAAAATCCTCTGTAGACACTCTGAGAGCCAGACAGGGTCAAGGAAGTAGAGGTTTCTCAGGCCGTGGCTTGTGTCTGGGAAGTGCAGTAGTGTACCCGTCTCTATGAGAAAATTAATTGCTGCAAAGACATAAAGAATCGTAGACCAGCATTAGGAAGCCCCAGTGCAGATGAATAAGACTGTGAGACAGTCTGTGCAGATTTTGCATACCAGGTAGAGTCAGCACTCACATTTAGCTGAGGAGTGCTGCTATCTGGTGCTCCACCCATAAAACCCACAGCTCACCACCTTACAGTCAGAATCACAGAGCGTTAGGAGTTGGAAGGGACCTTGAAAGCTCATCTAGTCCAACCCCCCTGCCAGAGCAGGATCACCCAGACTAAATCACACAGGAACGCATCCAGGCGGGTGAAACTCCACAACTTCTCTGGGCAGCCTGTTCCAGTGCTCAAAGTCAGTATTTGTGTCCCCATCATACCTCCCCTCTGCCCTCCTCCTGCCATCCTCACTGGCTCCTGCAGTCTGAGGTCTCTGTAGAGATGACAGCCTTGAAATTGTGACAAGCCTTTATAACTTACCAATTTCCAAAGTGACCTCTTCACAGGAGTAGAGCACTCTCTAACTGTTTTTTTGCTCAGCAATTATCAGGTGCACTTCCCCTCCCCCCATTTTTGTTATTCACGGAATACTTCAATTGGACACACACATCAACTTCTGAAAAACCACTGGGCTACTCCGACCTACCAGTTTGCAAGTCTTCATAGTCTTTGATATCATTTCCAGGCGTTTGCTCAATGATCAGTTCTATCTGTCTGTCTGTTAAATACTGTACATCATCATTCTGACTTCTTCTGTGCTGTTCTGCAAGGACGGCTTCTTGAAGACTAAGGTAACTCCTTGGTATCTGCAAGCCACACAGGAAAAAGAGCAGGATCAATGTCAGACCATGAATGCTCTGCTGGAGATGACCTGGCCAAGTCATCTCCCATTTACAGGGATCTTACAGTCCTGTCTTTTCTCAAACCCAATAGCCATCTTACATACTTCACATGCCTTCCACATGAACAATGACTCCTGAAGTTCACCTCCCAGTCCAAAACCAAGCCCCCACAACAATCTCCCCTCTGTAAAAGGTCACAACTGGAAAGCACAGTTCTCACCAATCTCCCTGCAAGTTTCTGTGAGCAAATTGAGCTGCCAATGTCCTTCATGTTGCAAGTGACATGAAAAATCAGCTGCCGGAGTCCATCGAGGCCTTCCAGAGTCTTACACGAGAGCTCACTGCAAAAGCCACGCAAGGGTGAAGATTATCAAACCTTATCAGCACACTGGCTTCCTTTCCAGGCTCACTTTCCCTTATCAATGACTTTAAATTTCCTGTGTCAGATGAATGGGAGGAAAGCTCTGAGTGAGCATTTTCAGCCTTGGAGAAAACCACAAAGAAGCCTGGCAAAGTATACACTAGGCCAACCTCTGCTCTCCCTGCTTCATTCCCTGTGCACTGTGATGTCTGGGGACTTCCCTGGCAGACTGACCAAAGCCATCACCCTCTTCCCCTTCAGCACTGCATGCATCCTGGAAGGGCTGCAGGAAGGAGGAAGACATTCTGGCCTGGTAATCGCTGGAGACGTGTCCGGTTCTCCCCAGCTCAGATCAAAGAGGCGCGATGATGACTACCAGACACCTTTTCCCACTCTCATTCCGGCCCTTGCTCGGCTGGATCCTGTGATCTGGGAATTGATGCTTAGATCCTAAAAGCTGGCCTTCATCATCTCTTTAACAGCTAAAAACCTGCTCCCTCCAGCCCCTACTATTTTTGGTCATGGGCTGGATAAGAACTGTACTCTTCCACTTTCCCCAACAAAAGGTCTTTCTAACTGATCCTACACATGTTCCCATGGCAGAAAGAAAATCCTTTCCTAAAGCTTTGTCTTTGGCACTGGGAAGCACACGCTCACTGGGATGCTGGAGGGCCAGCCAGGCTCACCCACAGAACTCACACTCCTCACCCCTTCTGGCTGCCTGGAGTGCTGGTCGGAGGAGCCCCATCCACATGGATGATGGGGTGGGAAGGAGAGGTGGGGAGGCAGGAGGTAGGAAATCAGGCACAACTCTGGCTATTGCAGGGTGTGTGGCAGGATGAAAGGAAGTCCCGTTGAGAAAGAATAACTGAGATCATTAGGATGCTCTGTGGTGTTGGAAAAAGAGGACTGAGGAGACAGAACCACAAAGCTCTTTCGTTCTCACTATGGGTCTCTGGGTCCCTGACACTCCTGCTAACGGGAAAACACCAGCTGGGATGCCCCGCACAGCGCTTGCGTCTGCAGAACAGTGTGGGAGGTCTCCTGCTGACTTTGCCAGGCAGCAGATGCAAAAGGGACATCACAGCACCCTTCTCTACTTGCCAGCCACCACCTGCTCTTGCCCCAGGCATTGGCAATTTCACACTGTTGGGTGCCAGCCTGCTGCATCCACGCTTCCCCTGTGCTGTGCACTCCCTTGGCTGACAGACCTGCTTCTTCCCCAGCTGGAGAAGACTCCTCTCCCCCAGGGCATTCTCCATCAGGGGAAGGCAGGGAGCAGCGTCAGACGCCATGGCCTGCCTGACACTGATCTTCCAGACAGCACCACCCCTTCATTGTCACACTGGGAGAACTCAAATGGCCCAGGTTTGGGCTGCCGGGGTCTCTCAGGGCTGAATCACTCCTTGCTCTGCCAAGGCTGCCACGTGAGCTGCGTTCTCATGTCAGGTAGCAAGAGGCTCCCACACAACACACCCTGCGGCACCCACCATGTAACAGTCACGCTCTCAAGATCTGCAGCACTAATTATTCAATCTGTGCCTTCTCTCCTTGCTATTAGTAAACTAATAAACCATTTAATGGTGAGAAAGCTGAGTGGAGCAGGAGCACTGAAACAGGCTGGCCAAGGCTGTGACTTTGGAGCTTCTGGCTCTCAGCCCATGATCAGACCCTAAGCAACACCGAACGTCTCTCTGATCTTCCTCCATTATGTCAGTCAAAAATAGATGAAATTCAATGCTGACAAGTCTTGAGATCAGTCCCGTTGCCAAGGAGACCAAGTATTACAAAATTGTTTAAAGTGACATAAAATAGAGCGACTGAGCTTCAGAAAGGCACAAGTACTTACTGCAGGTGCTTGAATGTGATATCTGGGAAGCCAGTTGCCCTGGATCCAGAGGGAGACCGACAGAGAGCCAGGACGTATGCCCTCAGCGTTGCTATCCTCTCAACGCGGAATTTAGTTTCAATTAAATCAAGGTGTGTTCCTACCACTAACACCACTGAATTGGGAGCTTTGGCCTGTAAGAGAAAAACACCAGCGATGACCTCACCCAGATTACGTCGTGGTAAATTCAGTGAGGGCATGAGAAAAGTATAAATATTGAAGAGGGGATGGACATGTACATTAATCAAATGGAATATATATGAAACGGAGGCAACCGTTGTGGCAGCTTGACAACAGCAACAAGGGATCTGAGTATTCCGGAAGTTCTCCTGCAGAACATGGCTCAATCATCTGCTGCTACTGGAGAGCAGGAAACTGCCAGTTTGGGTTTGTCACATCACGGCTTAATGTAAAGGGAGTTGCCTTCTGGTATTAAGTTGCTACGAGTCAGCTAAATGATGGGAACCATGTCCACCCAGACAAAGGAAAAGAAGTTAGCTTAACCTTTGCTAGAAGAGCTAAGTGTGATATCCTGAAAATGGCTAGGTACCTCCACAATGGATACCTGGGGAAGTTATGCAAACTGTTTCACTGGACGTATATGGAGAAGTGAGAGACACTCTTAGAAATGTCTAAACCTACTTAACCCTGCAGCAGTGTATGGAGATTAGATGAGCTGTGGTTTCTTTCTCCATGGTTCTGTTACAGGACTGGAATGTATCCAGATTTCAGGAACTCACCACCAGAGGGAATGGGATTGCACAGCCTCAACACTGAATCAGCCTACCGACCCAAATGTCTTGGACCACAGAGGAAAACTCAGATGCAGAAAGATGTGCTTCTGCACAGTCAGCCTGTTTGTCTCTTCTGATGCCCACTGAAATCTCCCAACCTGACTGACACCAAACCCGAGCGCTGTGCAGACACGGGCACGATCGCTGTTCCAGGTCAGACCGAAGGGCTCTCTTGGCCCACTGTTCTGCCTGGAGGCTAATGAGGAGTAGAGACATGGGGTAGGCATATAGAAATCTGCCCTGCTGTGTTCTCCCAGTATCCAGCAGCCCACAGCTCACCAACTTCCTGAGCATGAGATGGCACCTCTACATAAATAGCACTTGATAGATTTTTTTCTTCCACCAGTCTCTTTTTTCAACTTCTGACACCCACAGCACACTGCAGTTCCCACAAATTCCACAGCTGAGCTATCTACTTCCTCTGGGTTATTTCAAAGCTACGATCTCATTATTTCATTTGGTCTCCCCTAATTCTTCTACTGTAAAAGATCATGGACAAAGACTCCCCTGTGGTTTCCTCCTTACCCCTGGTAAGTCTACATGCAGCCCTCATTTGCTTCTTTCCCAAGCTGCTGAAGCTTAATTTGTCTAATTGCTGTGCACTCAGAGAGTTTCCATACTTTTAACCATCATGTTCATCTTTCTCTGTATCTTTTCTGATGCCACTGTGTGCTTGCTGGGATGGTATTAAGGACACAGGCATGTCATACGTTTCTGAAATACCATAATTATGCTTTGGGCTTTTTTACCTAGTTTGTGGGTCTGATGGCTGCTGACCATTAAACAAATATTTTTCTAACATCAAGATGTTTCTTTTTAGAGAGGCACTAGCTCACAGCCCATTTTTGTGTACCTAATGTTAAGACAGATATCAAATAATAAACATGTACAAAATATTATGAACACGGTATTATAAAAATCAATTGACACCAAGGAATTCACTGCAGCTCTGTGTCTCAGCTGAGAGTTGCTGGGAGATACTCTTTAGCTTACCTGAAACTAAAGTGTTAAAAATATAACCCCATAATACATGTCTAACCCACATGAGAAATAAAATGCTTCAAACCCCCCTCGGAGCACAGTGTGGTCAAACACTAATTCCAAAATAAGTATGTTCAGCCTTACTTAGCCAGGGTTTATAAATCAGCTTTTGTTTCATTCTCTGATGTGTGTGAGGGAGAACAAAGCTAAATGATAAATTTAAACCATTAAATATAGCGATACGCCTACAGCGTAATGGAAAATTAATTCCAAAAGCCATGCAAAATTCATAGCTTGCAGAGTTCTTAAAAGCAGACCAAAAAGAATCTGTAATATCACATATCTGCTTGCTGAGCTCCTACTCGATAAATAGATTCCCCAGAGTCCACCAGTGACTTCTTACCTCAATGTTCAGCAACCAGAACTGTAAGTTTGCCACAGCCTCTTCCCCCAGTGCCAAGTTCCATACCACGATGTACAATGCTTTGTCTGTGAAGAAACACTGATTGACTGTAGACATGCTTGCTGGGCCTCCGATATCCCAGACATTGAACTCCACTGAATCAACCTACTTAGACAAAGAGAAGTGTTCAAATCAAACGGTTGCAGTAAATCACAGGGAGATAATAGCTGAAGTATAAACCTACGCCTGCATAATGTATGACACAAGAAGGGTTTCAATGTCCTAATTGTGCCTCCAGGAAAGAAAAATCAACAAGCAATTGTTAAGCATGGCTACCACTTCCCCACAGGAAATCAAGACTAATTACTTGCTGCTAAAACGATAGAGGTGCCCTTGATGCTGGTAAATCTCCAGTTAATGCTGTGGATTCTCCAGTACAAACAAGGGTCTCATTCTGAGCCCTGTATTTTACTGCATCTTGAATAAAAACCGTTTCATCCTTGTCTGTGCCACAGTCGACAGGCCCATTGAAGCTACTTATCTGCCACTGCTATGGGGAACAGGAAACCCCCTGCTGAAATCACTTCCACTGAGCTCAGTCCTAACCAAGCAAAAGAGAATATAGATGCTCAGAAGATGGGAAACTTCTCAAGCCTTTCATCAACACCTCCTGCACATTGCTTAGAAGCCTCTGACGTGTGTGTGTCACACCACAGATGGGCCAGGATTACAGCCACTGTAAATCAGACTCTGTTTTTGGGGGGGATGTGTGAATGGAGGCTTCTCTAGCTCTCAGTCTCTTCCCAGTAGCTCAGCATCCGTTCCTTCGTGCAGCCCCCCAACAGTACTAAGAGGGAGTGTGGCTCTCTGCTTGAATGGTATTCAGGCTCCCATTTGCAGCAGGGAGCAGCTATGTACCTTGGAGGCTCTGTCCCTAAATCACCTGCCTGTGACTGAGCAGGAAACCAAACGGTGCTCTAGCCACTGTCCTCAGGGCATCATGTAGCACTGAGTGGGCTCTGTTTCCTGGTCCAGGTCCAAGTGCTGACTGATCCCACATGAGAAATTATCCCATGAGATTTCAGCAAGGAACTAAGTAGGGCTCTGATCTCCTAGCACAGTCCCCGTTTGAATTCTCCCAGAAACAGCTGGAAGAACTTCTATATTGTTTAAACCAAGCCCTAGCTAGCACCAGGTCTGCTTTGTTTATCCAAAAGCCCTTCAGCTGCGGGTACTTGTATGGAGACACAGAGTCTCAGAGGTGGGACAAAAGCCCATTCTGCATCTGAATCCCACCTCAGGTCTCTGATGCTGTCTAGGTTTTTGTTTTATCCAGAAGCTCTTCAACACAAAATGCACAAATCCCTTCTCCCACCAAAGTCTTGGGCTTGGTTGGGCTACGCCTGCTCTTTCTCTGTCTGTCTCTGGCCTGGCACTTTGCTGCAGAATAGCTGAACTCAGCAGGCTCCTCCACCCTTTCCAAAACAGTCTGGTGGCCACAGCTTCCACCCGGGAAGGGGGAGCCATGCATTTGCATACCCCCAGCTCTGACAAGACCTCAGGACCAAATCTGCATCCCCTAATCTCTGTGTTGCTATGCAGGCGGTGGACAGGGCCACCTACAAATGCTTAAATAAATTCAGTGCTGTCCAAATGAGTTCAGGATGGGCTGACACGCTCCATGAATAAGCCATCTGAGAGTTGGGTGTTTAAGGTATGCCTTATACCCATCCCTCAATCATACCAGAGGTCAGACATCCTACCTCCCACCCACCTTCCCCACACAGGACAGTTCTAATATCAAGGGAGTCCAGCTTTAGGTGCTGATGCCCCATTTTCTGGCCTCAAATGAAAGGACAATCTGCTTTAGAGAAGCTGATTTAAACCATTCTCTCAGAATCAGTGCCCAAAAACCACCCGAGCTGGGAAAGCCAGAATTCAGGCGTCCGTCTACGCATGGCTCACTCTCTTTAGAATACAAAGTTGATTGCTCAGGAAAAGAGAACTGTCCCCGATTCCCAACTGGAAATGAAGCAGAAATTGTGATGGGTCTAAAAACCACATCACTTGTGAGGTCAGATAATGGAAACTGCACCTTGTAAAAGGGCAGGCAGCATCAGCCCAAAAGGGACACTGCAGGGCTCAGACATCTCCCTGGGGCTAAGGGATCTTTGATAGTTTTGCACCTTTGCCTTGTGTCCCACTGGCTTGGGGAGCTCCCACTTTGTTGTACGGATGGTGGCATCGCTGTGCATCATCTGAGGGACTTTCCCTGTCTGCAGGATCTCAATCAGCGTTGACTTTCCCTGTCGTGGAGGACCGATGATGATCATCTTCATTAGCTTACACTTCTCTGCTTTGCGTAGCTGCGCTCTTAAGTATGCCAGCACCGTTTTAGGGCCTACAGGAGGGGGGAAATGAAGAGGTTTTACCCACAGTTAGCAGCTCCAAGCGTACATATGTCCAGCAGGACTGCACAAAACCTACTGCTGCTGCTACATCAGCTGAATTAATATCTTCCCTGCAGCTTCGCTGTGGGCTGAGACAACCCAGAGAATAAACAAAGAAATCTCTAGTGGACAAACCTGAGACAGAGACCCCAGAAAAAGGTCACTGCACTGAGACTCCACAATGGAGCACTGTAAAGAAGAAACAAATGCTGTGGCTCGTACACTTCAGAAGCTCAAAGGAAACATAAAATACTAATTTAGTATTGGAAAATACTCAGTTTTTCCTTCTACTTTTATGTTTCCAGTTAAAATTAGATTTAGGCTTCAATAGTGCACTGGAGAAGGAATAATTCCTAATAACTTCGTTCCCACAGGATTTTCTTATTAAAACACACAAAAAAGAAGACAGCATTGTAATAGATCCAAACCCCTGGCAGCTTACAATAAAGTCACTTCAATGTGACTGTGACTGCTGATCCTAAACATTGGAGTCTTTAGAAAGACCATCTCAATACCCTAAAATATACACATTTGGAAAGCAAGCCATGGAATTCACCCAGCATGCATACTGCAAATGAAATATTGTGTTTGTAAGTCACCATTTTAAGATGTGATCTCTCTTAAACTGAACCTACAGCCAGGGCTTAGCACCAATTATCAAGCTTGGAAACACACATGGGAGGTTTCCGTATGCAATTCCAGTTAACTGCACCAAAGGTTTGGGCACACACTGTCTGTGTTCCTGTTCAGGACCACTAAAAGGAAGTGATTTTCATGATACCTTCAGTCAATTTAATAAAGAACACACAGGATCAGCCTTACCCTCTTTTCTGATCTCTGCAGGAATGTTACTGATATTTAGTTCCTCGATATCCAGCTGCCAGAGATTAGCCAGCTGTCCAAGTTCTGGAGGAAGCTCTCGGATACCAGGGTTACTGTACAAAAACAAATAAATCTACCAACAACCAGGCTTTGTGTGTAAGTAGCTGCTCTCACAGACTCTCAGATTACACTATTCTCTCCTTGCAGAAATCTTCCATTAACTTTTTAATAAGACTACTCAGCACTTTAATAGTAATTTCCATCCTAAAAGTGATGTATAACCTCAATTTATCCTCTGGGGCAGACAAGTGTAATCATCTTTACTGGATAGTTGAGGAAATAAAGGCAAAAATGATGAGTTATTGACTCGAACGCTATAGAAGCTGACAGCAAAATGCCAGAATGAACTAGAGGCACATTATATTACCAGGCCTGTGTTCAAAGCATTAGATCATCTTCCCTAATTCAAAAGGCTGGCCTCCTCCTTATCTAAAGCAAATGATGGGCACAGTTCTAAGGAGGGGCTGGCACTTTCCCACTTTTTGACTTCAAAAGCACTGGACATCTGGGGTGGGGCTCCACAGAAGACTGGTCACTAGAGCAACATGGAAATAATACTTCACAGCTTTTCCAGGACATGAACTTACTTTCCTAAATAAAGTTCTGTTAAACCTTTCAGAAGGCAAACGGACTGTGGGACAGAGTCCAGCTGATTGTCGTTCAGATAAAGGACTTCCAGAGAATCACTCAGAAATGCTGGAAACTCCAAAAAAGGACCTGGAACAAGACAAGAAACAAATTGCACCTTTAAAACATAACAGGCAGCAAGGCTCTGAACTAAAAGCCTTCACCTTAACTCTGTAGGCAGGACATGAGGTCATGTTCCTTGGCAGGAGCTACCGTGAAGCAACAGCAGAAGAGCGAACAGCCTTCAATGGCCATCAAACATCAGTGCTCACACCTCGGAGTTTTAAAATCATGGCAATGCATGTGTTTGCAAGTGATAGTAATCCAGGACTCCTGGGGTGATGAGGGAGGAACTCCAGGCCTATCAAGATGACTATACGTCACAGGACAGGTGACATTCTATTTCTTGCTGTCCAACCTTGTGAACTGCCCCTGTTCCTGGCAGGGAAAGGGCACCAGTGGTTTGCAACATGTTTTTTCCATGTTGCTTGAGAAAAGCAAGAAGCCAACTAAGAATTTACGTTCATAGCCCCACGTTACACCCCGCAGCAATTTATGGTGAATCAAAGTCAATAACAACAGAGAAGAAAATCAGTCTGCAGCTGATGACTGCTAACCTATGTTGCCTCTAAAACACCACTTGCATTTCCCCCTCTATCCTGTTTTAGACTTCAGGGTCTCAGGGTACTTCAGACTTCCTACATGTCTGAGCAGCAACTAGCATATTTTGGGAGCAACCCAAGCAATAATAGTAACAACTACATGGCTGAGTTGCTGCTGCTGCTGGAGAAGTTCAAACAAAGGGAAATTCAGCTGGTTCCAAAGAGCATAATTTTGCTCCACAAATTACTCCCGGGATAGCAGCATGAAAAGCTGCCATGAATTGTGTTGCTGTCTTAAGAGTGTCACATGCATCTACCAAGAAGCATCTTGAAGTCAAGGAAAACTAGGCCACACAGAGACAAGAAGATTCTGAGTTGCTGATTAGGAAAGTACAACCAGCACCATCTGCTGCCTCCATGGGCCACAAAAACAACTCTCTGAGATGTGAGACAGACCCTTCCTCAAGGTTAGGACAGTTGAGCTTCCACCAAGATGTTCTTCCCTTACAGAGAATACTTGAGGAACTGTAACTAGACTTACTTAGCTGAAAAAGGAAAGAGAAAAAAAAAAAAAAGAAAATGGAAGAGGTTTTCTCAGGAGAAAATTCCCTGGTTCTAATATTAACAGCATTTCAAGCCCGAGCTGTGATCAGAAAAGATAGAGCCCCACTGTCTGCAGGGGTATTTTATATACGTGACAGGACTGTCTGGTGTGGGCAGGGTGTCACAGTCCTCCTTTGAGTTTTCAAATAAAAAATCATCTTTTGGATTATTTTAGGAGAACAGCAAGCTTATTCATGGATTCAATTCACTTCCTTTCTGGCTCATCGCTGGACTTAAACTTTTCATTGTTCCTCTTCAGTGTGCACCTAAGCCCAGACAGATTTAGTCCCTCTTGGACACGTAGGAGCAAACACCTGAAATAGTAGCAATATTCTTAATTCACCAAAGAGTCCCAAGGCGGAAAGGAGTGTACTATATTGGAAGCAAGCTCGAGGTGTTTATGAATTCTAATTATTTATTCATGAGTTATTTATGATTTCTCTGGCTTGAGCTCAAATTTTCTTTTAAAGAACTGTAGGAAAAATAAAACAAATCCCATCTTGAAAATATATTTTTGGTTGAGTAAACGCTAGCAACACCACATGCGTGTGCAAGAAGTTATTCTGAGGTTTATCAATCAAGTATAGTGAGCACCCATAAATGATTCGCTTTAAATAATCTAGACTTAAGTAAATAGAGTTGCTGGTAAAAATCATATGAAAACCTGCCCCCCACCTTGCTAGGAGCCTCCTGCGAGAAGCTGATGTACTCCAGCTTCTGTTTTCTCATGATGTTCTTTAATTTCTTGGCCACATCCTCTACTCTCACCAAGCTATACTTGGCAGAGGAACAGAGAGACGAAGATGAGCTGGCTTTCCTCTGTCTCTGTGGGTTGTTCAACTGTGGCACCAGCCAGGTGGGCTACTCCGTGCCCTTCTGCAACCCGAGGCAACCTCAGGCAGCTCAACATTGCGCCGGGGTATACATGCCAAGGCTTTGCTAACGGTAGTAATGCAGAGCCTGCCCTCTACTCTGTCGAGGGGTTGTACTGGCTTTCCATGAGGACAGCGATTCACTTTTATAGCTGGTTTTAGCTCCCTTTGCCCACTGCTCCTGCCCTTCTCTCCCCAATCGGAACTGCTGCTGCAGCACTGCGCCGAGAAGCTCTGAGGGCCTGTGAGACTGAACAGATTCACAAGATTCAGCCTCCTTTTCCAGTTCTTCCATGCTTGGGATTTCACTGATGCCACAGCATTTCTATTTCCATTTCTTACTCACAGAACAGCGCAGCCTGATCTTTTCTCCTCCTTAGTGTGCACGCATAGGACTTGCTGCACAGCAGCCTCCACTTCCACGGATGGAAAAATGATGCAGGATTAGCTTTGCCTGGAGATCCAGGCAGAGCCTCTGCCTCTCAGATGAGCAGAGTAGAGGTTGTACTTTTACATTTAGCATTGCAAATGCATTTACCAATTTTACCTATTCACTTCAACCTGAAGATCACGTGCAATGATCTTGGAACCCAAGGAAAGCATTTGCTGCACAAGGGCCTCTCTCCCTCCCGTGTGCAGCTGAGGGCTGCTCAGATGTGCGTCATGAAGACGCCAGCTCCATTCCACTCTGCTATTTGCAAAGAATGCTTTAGAGCAAAGCCATTCTTCAGGCAGAAGAGAATGAGAGAGCTCCCTGAGTGCTTTAAAAATCAAACAAACAAACAAAAAGAAATGCATATGAATCCCACAGAGAGCAGGAAGCAGCAAAAATATCTTCAGATATTCCTTTGTTCGCTCTGGGATTTCACATGCAGAGAATCTTTTCTGCTCTGCCCCAAACCATGGGTGCAAATCATGGACAGGGGAAAACCTGCAATTTAGAGATTCAGCAACAGAAACAATCCTAAGAGTAATAAGACTAATTATAGTTTAATTTCCCTTCAACATACCAGTTAGCACACCGGCTAAAAAGAATAACCTTCATGGAGAGAAAATAAAGCACAGTGAAAGAAACAGCTTTCCCTCATTGTTCATCTTTTTATGTTGATGGTAACAACCAGCTGCGCTGCTTGTTCAGAAACATTTTATCTAAACATGTTTCCCCTTAATTTAAATACTGCTGCACTTAAAATTGCAGATGGATTTACACATTTCCCTCTGGCCAAACCCCACAGATTCCTGCTGCTTCACAGCTCACCTGGCATTTGCATCACTCGCTTCTCCGCGTTTACACCGCCGTGTATCTTACCTGCCTCTGGGCCACAGCGCGCCCTGCTCTTCGTGGTGAAAAAGGGAATCCGCTTTGTTTTAAACCCCTCGTCACTCCTGTGGGCAAAACAAAACGGTGATGTCATGGAGAGAAGAGCTGAGTTGAGAACTGTGCTGCCCAGGACACAACGTGGTGCAGTCTGGCCTAGCTCAAGGCTGTGGGATTCCCAGCACAGATTGTATGGGTTCCTGTCTGCTTTTGAGAGATGGGTTACAATCCTGCTGTGCAATAACAGAGCTAGACTCCACCAACACTTTGCCCAGGCCCAATGGTTATCTTCTGGCAAATTAAGAGAGCTCTGCAAGGCGGCACTTTCAGCTCCCAGGGTGAGAGCACTTGACCCCCGGCTTTATGGGTGTCAAGGTTAAGTAGGCTGTCAAACAGCAAATTGAACAAGCTTCGTGAGAAGCGCTGGAGAACCGACCTGCTGCCACTCCCTGCTCTTGCCAGAGAGTCTCTGACAAGGTGACCCAACAACATGACTCTGGAAATGTACATTTGAACTAATTTGTCTTTAGCAACCGATTCAGCAACTCATAAGGACTCCAGAAAATCTGCTGGACAGGCACCCAAATGAGAATGTAGATGTAGGACATGATTCAGTGCAGTTCTGGAGAAGATAAGGGACATTTAACTCTCCATGCTAAACATCTCTATTGTAAATTCTAAATAGAAGAACATCACTCTTTTATTGGAGGGCCGTATTAACATCAGTCTTCTTTACGAACTTGCAGCTGGTTATACTTCCATTTAAAAAACAAAGATTTTTCATTTTTTCCAAAACAATACTCCCACGCTAACTACAAACTGCAGACCAGCCAGATGCTTTATGGTTAAGAGATGGTCCCCACAAACTGGTATTTGTAGCGATGAACCACACACTGGGTTAAAGACATTTCTGCACACTCTGAAATTAAACTGTCATTATCAGTAATCTATCCTCTTAATAAATGATATTGTGTGCTAAATGCCCAAAGAATCAGTAAAGGATAATTCATCACTGTCACAGACACACAATATACTTAGAGACATGGAATGTGGCTATCAATGCCTTTGATGCAGGTAATTAATTCACTGCTGACACCCTTTGTATTGCACGAGGGATCGGGTTTGCTATTATTTCTTCAGCTTTTGTTTTCTCAGACAAAATTCGAAAGAAACACTTACTTTCCAAGTTGGTTTTTTGAAAGATCCAGTGATTTAAGTTGTTTGCAATTCCACTTATCTTGTGAAGGCAAAGTAACTAACTGATTTCCCAGCAGCTTCAGGGACACCAAAGCCTTAAAAAAAAAAAAGGAGTCCATCAAACACACAGAAAGAGGTTTTCTAGCATGGCTGTTAAATAACAGAAACACGAAGAAAGTACATCTTATTCATCAGAACATCCTGTCCGTGCTGCCTAGCATGCAAACATTTCCTTCTTGTCTCCAGCAAGTATATTTTCTGCACGAAACAACACCACTATTAGTTCTGGGAGATTATTAGTCTTCTTGCTGACAGATGCAATTGGAAACAACCCATAGAAGAGGACATTTTACTTCTAGCAAGGAAACCTTTCCAAATGGAAAAGAACAGTATGATTTACCTACATGGTATGCCACATACAGCTGAGAACCCTTAGACATGTGTGCAAGCCAGTGTCAGAGCGGGCTTAACACCTGCCAGGCATGCATAAAGTCAAGGTGTAAAATGTGAACGATTTCACACAAGGAAAGCTTTTAATTGCTTTGTTATTACATGTCTGTTAAAATGGAAAGGATTTATATTAACTTTCCAAGACTTATACAAGTTAACTATCTATGATTCTATGTTCTAACTTTTTTTTCCCCCTCATACCAAAGGCAGAAATTTTAAAAGCAAGAAGTGAAGCTGATTAACACCATACCATACAGTTAACGCCATACAAATACTATGAGTAAGGCTAAACACCACCTTTAAATCTCACTGAAGTAGAAAAGGAAAAATACAGTTCCCATTCGGATTTGTAAAGTTCACGTTCCTCCATCTGCCCTTAAAAAGAACATCGAGGCCAAAATGATCATTTTCATTTGGTTGAAAATCCAATTTCCCCCTGAAAAACAGTCTTCTGTGTTGAGTTTCCAACCAGGTTTATTGTGCAAGTACCACCCATAAACACTGAGATAAGGTGAATGCCAGCTGGATTCTCTCATGTCACAAGTACAGCAGCATTAAGGAATTATACCCCATGGAACTCGTGTGTTACCACCTTCGAGCGTGTTCAATGTTTTATGTGCTCCACATCATATAAAAGGTTTATGCCCCTTCTCATCAAGCAGGATTAACAAAGCCGATCCATTGGCCTTCCTCCTCTTGTCTCAGATTAGAAAAATATGAGGTATCCATGAGACATAAGCGAGGGACAACCAGCAGTGGCTGTAACGGTGATGATCATGCAAATCGCTCCCTCTAGTGATAAGAGCAGGGCAGGACTAGGCCTCGCTGGCACTTGGGGAAGGTAAAGTAGAACATAAAACTGCAGACAGAGTGAACCTCTAGAAGTAAGGGCTGGAAAACTGTATAAAACCTTCCCTGGCACTCTTGACAGCCAATGGTTTCACTGGCATTAGTCTTCCACTGGCTCGAACATCCCTTTGGAAGGAAGATCAAGCCCTCCCTTGGCGCCTGGAATCGACCTCTCTCCAAGTATCAGCATGGGGCTGCTCAATGACAATGCTTCAGACCTTCCCCCCCAAATATCCTTGATTGAGGGTGGGGGAAAAGGGAGGCTATACGTTCCAGAATTAGCATAAAATTTATTCTGTGTGGTCTAGCCAGGGCGCTTCATTTTCAGTCAACTGTATCCATGTTAATGTCCCCCACAAAGGCTGACAAAGGCCTCTCTCTAGGAGAGCTGAAAGTCTGGTGAGATTATGCACTGCTTATATGCCTGCTCCACAGGGGGAAAATTAGTGACTTTCCACTGGTGGTGACTTTACACTTCATGGCTTTAATTCTGGAGATCGCTAGTACTTGTTTTGCAACTGCCTCTTGCCTCTTAACTCTTAACTTCTCCATTTTTACTGCCTTTCAGGAAGAGAATGGGTGCCTCCAGAAGTGAGACAATGGCAGTGGTAGACAACTTCCTTCAAATCTACTGCTGCAGTATGCAAAAAGAGCTCTGGTGCATTACATTACATCAGAGGAAAGGAACTGCAGCATTGGATTGGGTTGCTTCAGTCAGCTCATGATGTGGGAAAGCTGACCAGAGTCTTACCTGAATATTTCCACCCAGAGAGGATCAGGTCCCTTCAAAAGAGGCAAACTAGTCTAGAGAACTAAGACATGGCTTGGAGCATATTCCTTTAGAAGGCAATGGATAAGAAAGCTGAGAAGGCCTCTACTTCTAACATGACTTTTCTAGTACATACATCATATTAGTGGTTGTGAGGTGGTCCTAGTCTTCAGAACCCTCCACAAACCAGATCAGTGATAAACTACAGCCACCAGCCTAGGTCAGAGACCTGCTTTTAGGCCACAGGCCTCCTCTGCTTTCAGCTTTTCCTAAGGAGAAGACAGTTCACTGATGCTCCTACATAGTAATATACGCTCCTTCTGGAGTGGGATGGAGGGTGAGTGCAGCCTTGATCACTGACACAAACTCTACAGCACATCCAGGACTGATCTAGACATGGGTTTTCACCTTCCGTTTGATTCACCACACTCTGGCTCTTGGGGAACTGAAAATACCTATTTATTTCTTTTATGAGGGTAAGGCTGAAGAGACATCTATAAGAATGGACTCTCTTTAAAGCAGATGAAGCTCGCTAACTTTGAAGACAGATCATCAGCAGAGAGGATGCTGAGGTCTTCTCTGACACCCTGTACTGGTGCCTTCACATCCCTCTGCTGCCTCAGAGCAGCAGAGCACAAAGAACCGTGCCCTTGAAGCACCATCTAGTGTTTAATATCTGTCACAGTAGCTTCCACCCACGGGGTTTATTTTTAATGCAGTCAGAAAAAACAAGGTAACAGAAAGCAAGGCCAAATCTTCAGGGATCATTAAAAAAAACGAGGGAGCAAACAACCCTCAGCACTCTTCTTTCAGGCAGGAGCAAGAGGCACCTTTGCAGGAGACTCCCATGGTCCAAATGAGACAAGGATATGAACCATCACTTCTGTATCCTTCCCACAGACACCAACACTGAAAATATATATATAAAAAAAAATCCTGCACGAAGATTTACCTCTGTTTCTATCTCCTTGACCCTTAGTTTCACAATCTGTAAGGGAAGCTCAGAGGAACCCCCAAGTTCTGCTTGGTTTCATGACGAAACCATGCAAAGCCACAAATTCTGAAGAATTTTGAAGTAAAACTATGGCTCTTTGATGTCCACTGGCAAGAAAGATTTATGAGCTTAATAAGAGAGATGCCAACCTGCATTGTATAGGGCATTCAAACATGCTATTTTCAACATAGAAAGATTAATCAATCCTTAGTTACACACCACCAGACATAACTGTTTGTGAGCACACTTGTATACACCCATATTTTCTTGGAGCTGCTCAGAGGTTCTGTGAGATTGCTGCGTTCACCAACTCAAAACAGCACAGTGTCCTGCCTTAACCAGGCAGCCACTGCTACGACTTCATGGTCTGAGCAGGCATTAAGAGAAGTACCGTGAAGTAGGAAGAAATTACACTTACTTCAAGCTGAAATAGTCCTGGTGGAACTTCTTTTAATGAGTTCTCAGAAAAATCCACTTCTCTAAGGTGATTTTTCCAGAAAACAGTCAGTGCGTCAGGTAGGAATTCCAGCAAGTTTCTAGATGCTTTACAACATTTCTGGAAAACACAAAAGAAAAAACACCCACAGAGTAGTAATCACCTCTTTAAATAATGAGCTGTCTCACGTTTAAGGCATTAGGAAATACATCCTAGGTGATCTCTTTAGATATTTGGATCTAGATAAATCATTGTACATGCAGGCATGTATAATTTGCTCAGGAGATGTGCCCACTTAGTGGATGAGCAAGTTCTTTGGTGGGCAAAAATTATTGCAAAAGTTGTTTTTAAAATTATCCCCATTTGCTTTTCAACCCTAAGCAAGCACTTCACCAGTGTTCTGCTCTCCCTCCAATAATACAGAATAAAGTCAAACTGATGGATTGATGCAGAAGACCTAATTAGCTATGAGTTAGCTTTGAATGAATGCTGAGCAGGTTTTAAAATGATCCTAACAATACTTCTGCTCATATTAACTACAGAGAAAATTAATATATTCATGTAAGACATGGTTCTAGAAGTTTTCCACTACATGGTAGAACCTCAGAAAGACTTGATTTGAGACCCATAAACTGAATCAGGCAGGGGCACTCCTACAGAAACAGCAGCATTTTAGCCTCAGATGTCTGACAGCTTTTTAAGCATCACAGTGTATTTTTTGCATTGTTTCAACAGCTTTTTCAGCCTCTGACACCGTCAGAGCAGTTTGACTTACCAAGGGGCAGGCCCAGGGATCTGGAAACACTTTCAGCTGATTTCTGGAAACATTCAGTATGTTTAGGGACTTGAAGCAGTATAGAAAAACCGTTGGAAGTTCCACCAACCTGTTGTCAGAGACGTCAAACTCCTGCAGCTTCCTTAAACCAATCCAATTAGTTGCTAGAAAACATGAAACATTGTGGATTTGGTGTAAGCATGACAGCAGTCTGATCCAGCGAGATGCTGCTTAGTCGCTAGATAAGAGTCAAAGGATTTAATGAGTGCTAAACAACAACCAGGCTTGTTCATGTAGTTTGGACAAAGGACTAAGAGATGCTAAACATCTCTAGCTAATATGGTCTTTAAGTCATTATTATAAAAGTTTGGGGTTGTCCCGACCTTGAGATGTAAGTGTAACACTGGACTGTACGTACTGCTTTCCTCGTCAAATAACTTCTCCATATAGTTTTTGGAAGCGTTGAGTTTTTTAAGGTTTTTAAGATGGAGGAATCCAGAAGGGAGAGTAGAGAGCCTATTGCTGGATACGTCGATCTCGAGTAACCTGTGAGTACAGAAGATACTCAGTCAGGCATCAATAAAATGCTAAAATGCTCCTGTTGCCATAGACATATATTTTACCAGGACAGCTCTAGATCACAGAATCACAGAATTGTAGGGGTTGGAAGGGACCTCCAGAGATCAATGAGTCCAACCCCCTGCCAAAGCAGGTTCATTAGGACAGATCGCCCAGGTCAGCGACCAGATGGGTCTTGAATATCTCCAGAAAAGGAGATCTGGAATGTTCTCTCACAAGGCAAAGCAAAAAACCCTATTTAGAAAACAAACGCTTCCAGGGAGCAGACAGACATGGCCTGGACAGACAGCAGATCAGGTATTGATACCAGCCAGCAAATGTCAGTCAGAAGAGTGGGTGGGGCTCACCAAACCAGAGAAAAGCAGAAGCAGTGTGAGACAATAGAAGACCCTCTAACTGTCCTGACAACTAATTTAGAAACAGTAAGAATGCAAAAGGGCAAATCTCAAGTTAAACCTTGTAGCAGACAGAAAATAAACCAAGAAGCTCCTGCACGTGCTCTTCACTTGCACAGTTTCACACAAGCACAAGTGACTCACTGGCACCTGCTCTGCGTACGGGTTTGGTTTGTGTAGGCATCTAGCACACACCTTGTACATATAATCTCATCGGATGACTGTATGCTGGGTAACTCTGTCAACTGATTGTCAACCAGGCTGAGCTTCCTGAGGTTTATCAGGCCCCACGGGATCACGGATGGAAGGGAGACCAGGCAGTTGGCGGAGAGATCCAGCTCAGTTATCTGACAGGAGATGTCAATCAGCCAGTCCAGATCCACCCAGGGCAGTTTGAGGTTTGACCAGTTCACACACAAAGTCTTCACATGACAAAGAAAGAAGAGATACCCATGTTAGTGAAATCCCAAGTGTGCTTGGCCTGTGTTACATAGCGGGGAATCTGGCACCTGGAACTCTGCTCAGTATTGTTTCGGAAGGTATTTTGTTTCTGAGAACCATGCTTTTGGCAGCTACCTCCTTTCTAGATAATGTTCTGCTGCTTTTGACAGTAAGACAAGGAAGTCATTTTATCCTCTTTCAGGAAAAAACCCAGGAGCTGTTGTGAAAGGCCTAGCAACTTATTTCAGGCTCCAGCTTGTACAGCAGAAAACACAAACACATCGCGGTCAGCAACACACGCGAACAACCCAAAGCTTCATTTCCAAGATCACGTTGTTGCAGTCCAATGAGATCTACGTTCAAAATTTTTAAATGCTGAAAATGTCACTCTCAAAACGTTTTCAGAAGCTCAGCCTAACTCATCCCAAAGACCTCGTCGATGAAGGGCTCGTTAATTCTCCACCAGGAGGCAGCAAGGACCCGACAGCAAATTTCCTTTCCTTCTCCATTCCCACTGTTCAGCGCTTAAAGATTTTTAACCTCGAATTCAAAATTAAAAGGAATATATTTTGGGAAGGGAGAGGAAGAAAAGGGAATCAAAGGTCTATCTCAAATGCTTATTTGAGGCTCAGAACTCCAAGTGTACGAAGATCTCGCAGTTCCAATGTTTAGGAGAATGGAACAAAGAGTAAGAACAAGCTTTTTCTACTTTTTAGAATCTGACAGTAGCAATACTTAACGTAGACATAATGCTTTTCAAATGTTCACTAGTGAAGCCTCAGGACAGCCCTGCAAATACAAACAGAAACACTATGCCCACTGTAACCCTGGGGAAACCGAGGCAGAGAGCACAAGCTGTTTGTCTAAAGCGACATTCACCACCATGCCATAAGGCATCCATATAAAACACAGCGAGCCTGTAGCAACAAGAAATTAAATTAAGCCTAGTATCCACTGGTACTGCAAAATACACAGTACCTAATGGGAGTTACACTGCAGAGCTTTCACACTGGCACTAAACATCTCCTGCTGTACTGTTAGATCTTCCAAGTCTGTATATTTAACTGCTTCCTGCTTACAAACTCTTATTTTAAATTCTGTATGTAGTTCTCTGTAAATTTTTTTCCAGCCATAACAGCACAAGACTGAGCTTGTTTACATCACTGGACAGCTCTCAGTTGTGATTTATGGTAATAGGGAGTATAAACACACAGGCCAGATTCCCTTTTCCATCCCTAGCCACCCCACACTTCAGGAGAGATGTAGGGATGTGGTACTGCTGTTAAGGGACTGAAAGATCTTTCCAATGTGAGAAAGTATGTACTACAGACTTCAACTCCCTTTTTTCTCTTCCCGCTTAATTAAACTGCTCCCTAGAAAGCTACAATAAATAAAAAAAATAAAATTAAAAAAAAAATTACTGATGGTGCTTATCCCCTCTCTGAGTTCCTACTCTGTTTGAAGATGATGCTCTTTACAGCAAGCCTAGGCTCTTATTCCAGTATAAAAATGTACTTGTCCTTAAGTACACCGAAAAATGCATTAATAATAAGATCTACAGCCTGCTTTTACTGGGTGCAAGCAGGACCATGCATCTAATTTCAGACTGATACTCATCTCTATTTTGCATTTAGATTGCTGTGTATCATTTACCTCAAAAATGCAGAGCCATGGCCTCAGGATATTTAATGTGACACGAAGATACCTGCAGAATTCAGAATTCTAAAATCACAGACCATACTGTGAAATCCAAAACCTGCTATGAATGTGGTAGGGTAGGTGTCCCCATCTGCTAGGCAGCTTTTTGAATCTCCTTGCCCTCAGTCCTCCTCCTCATCCAGAGTCCAGGACTGACAGTGTCTTTTCTGCCTGACTGCTGCAAACTGGAGGATCAGTCAAGCCCCTTCATCTGACAAAGGGACAGTGGGCCAAATTCACCTGGGTGCTAGTAACCTGATGTCAGTGGAGTTACCTCAGAGATTTACTTGGCTCAGCGCTCTGCACTGAAATCGTAATCAAATGCAAGGAAGCCTGACAGCAATGCCACAGAGCAAGGAGGTTTCCTCCCCAACTCATGCTTAATCATCTCCACTACCTTCCCAGAGAAGCCCATTTCTTTGATGCCAAACGTTTGTGATGCTGAATTTACAGAGCTCAGCGATCAGCTCAACCCTTCACCATTTGGCACCGGCTGGTGAGCTCTGTGCTCAGACAAGAGAGGGATGATGACGATGTTCAGACACTGTCAGCTTCCAGGCACAGCCTGACACTGTGTGGCTTACTGCTTTTCTGAAGGGCAAGGAAAACCTCTGTAGGGTCTCCTCTCCTGCCAAGGAAACAATTTCTCAATATGAGTCCTGAAAACTAAATGGAAACCTTCTACTGCAGTGGTGTCAGGGGATGCGCTGAGGAAGGTGAGAGGCTGGAAATTGTGCAGAAGTGAGAAACCCCACTGCAATGAGCTGCAGATACACCACACCCCTCCCCATTTACTTAGATTGGAGACCTTTTGGTAAGGGGATAAAAAAGGCTGCTGAGCGTTCCTCCTAACTGCCATGACATGTCTCAACAGAACCTCGCTCTTGCCATAGACAGGATAGTCTGAGGACAATGATCATATTCATCAATAATGCTGCTGTAAAGCTTGAGTGAAACTGCTGCAGATTTTTTTTACCAATGGTAAAAATCTGAGATTATATTATCATTATTATAACTGAGATTAGCCATGGACAGAAAAAGTCAGAGGTGGATCACATGCATAAGCATAAATGTGTATAAAATACTTGGCAAAATATTTCCTTGGATAAATGCAGCAGTTTAAGATATTTTCTGGTCCATAGTGAGGGAAAAAAACATGGCTAATGCCACACACACTGGAAAATTACATGTATGTCTATGCTGATCACACCTATCCAAGTTTGGAATCTCTTCCCAGCCACTTTACTGCAGGGGCTCTTTCTGGCATTTGGTACCCGTTCCTTTAAGAATGGGGCACTTCCTCTCTTTAGCAAGATAGTGGTTTGCTGAGGAGACAAACTGACAGGGGAAAAAAAGAAAATAAAAGGAGAAACAGGTATTAGAAAAATGAGATGTAACTTCTCTTGTCTCAGCAAGGGCAGCACTACGCACACAGGAAGGTGTGGCAGCTAAACCAGGCTCTCCAACCACATTTTATGCATAGCTGGTAGCATTCACTACTGTGAGGTCAACTGTGCAGTGTTTTCACTTAGAGAGAGCACAGATGGGACAAACCCTTCTGAAGTTCTGGACTGACTCTGAAGTTGGGTCCTCAGTCTGCCCTGTCCAAGAGGAGTGACTCTTTGACATCCAGCTGATGTGCCACACACATCACAGTCTCCACACAATCCTTGCTTTGCTTCCTCTCCGTGCAAAATGCATCACAGCACTGACACGAGGAGACACACATTCACCAGTCTTAAGACATCTGAAGAAAGCACTGAGGGAAGTTTGTTTGCAGCTGCCATGAGGTCGTGTTTTAAAGAAAAATAATCAGGGCACATGCTTATCGAGACCTGAGGTCTGCAGACAAACTAGGACAAATCTTTCTGAACTTGGCCCAGACTGCCAAAATAAATTCAAAGAGGAAAACAATAAACAAGCAAACACATTAAAAATAAACAGGTATTAGAAGAATCGAGGTCAAGTTTCTGGGTCTGGCTTTATTTTGGTTTTCCTATTTCTTTTTTGAAACCAGGCCTTTCTAGCATTGCTAATTGCTATTAGCTGATGTTTTAAGACTGCTCTCTTCTTCACTCAGGGTGTGACAACAGCAAAGCTGAGTCATTTTTACAGCAGCTAAGTTAAACACTGCCAGCAAGTTCACATGGAAAACAGACCTCTTCCCTATGATTCAAACATTTATTCCAAGTTTATTCAAGCTGACTTAGCCACTTAGTTGGATTTTTTTCCCTTCTAAAAGGCACCTAGTTTTACCAACTCTTATCCAGAAGCACCTAGGATGTAGCTTCTTTTTGCTTACCCCTCAACAAAACCAAGAACCCCACAGGGAGGGCTCTAAAATCTGCTGATTGAACCTCGTGAAGTCAAGCTCACATATGTGAACTGTAGTCCCAAGCATTCGCAGTATGGTCAGGAATTCAGTGAGACAGGGTTTTGGCAGGAAAACAGAGAAGGGAGAAGTTCCTAATGCTATAAAAACCTCCCTGCTTATTTTTACTTAGCACCAAAGCAGAATCAACACCCCGCAACGTTACGAGCTGAGCAAACAGACACTCAGCTGGCAATGGGATTCACACAGATGGAGCCATGATCGAAAAATTTCCCTCACAATTTTTCACTGCAAAATTTTTATGACCTGATGAAAGCTGTAACTATTGAAAGCTCAGGGCTGCGATGCTCCTATTCAGCATCATTTAATCTACATACTGAGGGGAAGAACCAAAAAATGCCTGATAACTAGATTGCTGGGTAACAGCAGAAATAATAGAGAATACTATGTGCTTCCCTATTAAGCAGTGTGTGCTGTGAGATGTTTTTCAATTCTGAATAAAGGAGACTTGGATAATAGAGCTTACAAAAATGAAGAATATAGCCTAGTTGTACAAAGATATGTGCTAATGGTGAAGTGTTATAATACCCTGCATGAAAACAATGCCACTCATCTGTAGATCTCAAAGCATCACCACTGTGTATTAAACTTTTCAGCAGCTGGAAGACAGGAGGAGTTTAAATCTCTGCATTTTACAGAGGAAGAAATAGAGAGGCCAATGAGTTACCAACATTGTCAGGAGGCTGTCAGTGGCTAAGTAGTGAACAGAGTCCTTGCTCTAAAAGGCTTCAATTGCTTCTTCTGTGTCCCATCAAAAACCATTTCAGCTCAACTGATGCAACCTGACCACACACGATACTCTCCATGCTGCTCCAGAAAGACAGAGCTGTCCTGAGCGAGTGGCAGTAAAGGCTATCAGCTGGCTTTTACTCATGAGGATCTGAAGCAGAGGAGAATATATTTTGAGCAGATGTCAGCATCCTCTACCCATGCTCCATGCTAACAAAAAGCCACATGAGCCTATTTGTACACACTGTACCTGAACAGACACAGGGGAAGAGAAGTTTCTTTTCCACAGCATATGCCTGGTTCACATGCTGATGTTAAATCACCAAGCAAAAGCTGCCACACACAGTGTCTTCCACTTCAAGGCCTAACGCTTTACACCTTGCAATTCAGCACTGGCATGAAAGGCACTTCTTCTCTAAATGGGTAGTAAACCACAAGGCTCACAGCTGAGAAGAAGAACCACCAACCACATGGCATGTAGAGACAAGTATCAGTTACTAACATGATGCTCCTTTAAAAGAACGTCTCTTCAGACAGATAAATGGCTACTTACTGGTTTTGCTGGAGCACTACCTGGTTGCGGGCTGGTCTCAATGAAATACTTCCTCAGGAGGTGTTTGCTGGATTCAGGACTGTCCATCAGGATGTAGGAACAGAAGAAAGCTCCATTCCGTAATAAAAACACAGCTACATCTTCATTCCCTTTAGAGAAAAGAGAGATTGCCTGTTCTCTCCTTCGCACGTAAATGAACCAGCAAGGAGCTGAACAGAAATCCTGGGAAATAACCACTTCTGAAAAAAACCCATGGGGTGTGAAAAAAGGGAACTGAACTGTATAAAGACTGTTTCCTCCAGCGATAGGATTTAGTTTGGTGAAACTGAGACAGCAGAGCCCCCGGCCCAGGCTCGCTCTTGTTTCTTTTTTCCCCTGTCTTATTAAACTACACACAGAGCTGTGCTTTGAAGTGTAAATTATTCCGCCCAAACCAAGCATGTGTGCCAGAGTGTCCATAACAATAATGCTTTTACTTGCTGGCTTTCTATTTTTTGCAGGGTCTTTTCCCTTGGAGTTGAAAGAGGAAAGTTCAGCCTCTCAGCACTGACAGTGATCTACCTTAGGAAGGCCCTGACCTAAATTTGGCTAAGTC
This sequence comes from Gallinula chloropus, assembly GCF_964237585.1. Lineage (NCBI taxonomy): Eukaryota > Metazoa > Chordata > Aves > Gruiformes > Rallidae > Gallinula > Gallinula chloropus. The sequence continues at coordinate 16,846,684 of NC_140094.1, read as the reverse complement.
AAAACATTCCGAGCCAATTTTATTTTAATTTATCCCACTGCAAACCCATAACAATTCCAGGCAAGCCAGTCCACAGCAATTATCTTCATAGATGGGAATGACTTGGTTTAAAAGCACAAAAAAGGGGTAAAGTTTTGCAGCATGTGAATACATACCTGCCTTTATAGCAGCGTACAGGGGCAAACGTATAAGGACGGGAAACTCGTTCCTCCTGACTGCACAGCTCTCTGGGTCTGCACTGTATGCACGAATGAGGAGTTTTACTATGTCCAAATGTCCCTGCTGGCAGGCTATGGCCAGCATCCAGTTCAGGAGCTGTTGGCAAGTACTAGGACCTGTGGAAAAGATACAGCAATTGATTTAGTTGATGCCACTTGGGCAAGAGTCATCGATAAATAACAGCTATGGGTGAAGCCCCTGAAGACAACAGAGCAGACTGTGCTGCACGAGTGTGTTACAGAGGAGCCCTAAGATGCTCAGGCATAATTTTTTCAGCTTTGTTTCACTGTTCTTCATTACCAAGCCAGCTAATGGTGAATTCTTTTGACTGGCCCTCATCTAACCATGCATAAACTGGTAACAGCAGAAGGTTTCAAGAATGCCTGCTAGCCTGCCAGCAGAAAAACCAAACACCTCGTCCCAAGTAGAGGTGGTAAGTGATGGACAGGGCTGTCTCTGCATCCAGAGACAACAGGTCTGATCTAACAGACATTACTATCCAAATGCCCACAATAGGCCACTTCTTTCAAGAGGGGATACAAAGAATGGGGAAAAACAGCTGACTTCTCATGCTACTGAATGAATAAAAAAATAAATGTTTCAAACAACACAAGATAATTGTTTTAATTTGTTTTCACTGGAAGCTAAAAAGTGTCCCACAAAAAAAATTTATTTCCCCTTGAAACATTTCATTTTGGGTGTATTCTTTATTATCAACAAGACAAAAAAAGGCTAAAAAATAAAAGACCATGTTCTGATTTCTGCATGAATTTATGCACATTTTAGTCATCCCCAAACTGATTTTTTTGGGTTTTTTTTTTCCTAAATTAATATTTTGCCTGTAGAACCCTGCTTTCCTCTAGGTGAGTGTAATCCTGCAGGTGTAACTAAATGCCCATGACAGGATTATTTCTGCTAAAAGCAGTCCTCAAACCTTCCCTGACTCCCAGTATCACCTCCATTTACTTACCAAATTCACATTCCCTTTGAAACTCTTACAGAAACATCCACAAGCCCAAGTTTACATGTTAACTTTCTTTTTTGGCAGCTTCTCCATATGGAACTCACATCACTATTTGCACTCTCAACAGCTTGACTGAATCCCTCACCCACACACTGCACAAAACGGGCTCCTCTTCAGCTGCAAGCCACAGAGCTCCCCGCTGAGCCGGAGGGAATCACTGCAGTGCACCAGCCAAACTGCAAATTCATGCAGTTCAGTCCTCAGCCCTGCGATCCCAGGGAAATAACTTCCCTGTGCAACTTCCCAGGGAAATAACTGGAGAGTCCTGCACCAAACCTTCTGAAAGCTGCTGTTTGTATAGAGCACATCCCCTGATCATCCCCCCTCCAAAGCAGCAAGGGTTTAAGGGAATTTGGTCAGTGCTAAACTAAGCTTCCAGAAACTACTTAAGTCACTTTTCATTCCCAAGAGTATTATATTAATATAATTTTTGGTACTAGGTTACAAAACCAGCATTGTCAGCCTCCTTTCTGGCTGAAGAAAACACTCTGTTTAGTTGCATCCCCCAAAGTGGAACTTTTCTTTTTGCTTATTGGTGTTCTGACAGTTGAAGAACCTCAAACAAACAGGTTTCCCAACAGGCTATTCCCGTTCTCACTGAGGTCACTGGTGAGTCTATAGCTCCAGTGTGGAACTGAACTATATTCAGGGGATATATTGCAGAGGCCTAGCTTGGCTTTTGCAGTTCGTGCAATGTCTGAGGACAAGCCAGCAGTTCTCCCTGGGTGCTGTGCAGGACTGCTGAGCCCTGACACCACAGAGGGTCTTGGTGAGAAGCAGCTGCCATGCACCGTGCTCTGAGAAACAGAGGACACACACGCAGTTGCTGGTCCTGACTCAGAGTAATGCTCCTTTTTTCCCCCCTTGCAGATGCCTTTATAGAATTGTGTCTGGGTCTAAATTTTCTCTGTTCTGCTATAAAATACTGTGAAAAATAAAGCCCCACAACTAAAATATAACAAAGATTCTAAACAAGGAATTCCTCTGAAAATCAAATGGCCGAGAAGAGATCATAGGGCGCACTGCCAGCCCTGCACTCAAAGTATTACTCGCTAGTCACGCTGCACTCTCACTCACAGCACCCCTGTGTCTGCTGAGTGGGATGATGCTGTTTCCTGAAAATCCCCTAATTTCTCTGCAGGGTCCAGGATGTTATCCAGCTCTGAGGGCTGACGTGAATGAATAGTCTAAATGGCATCTTCCTCCACTTCCCGATCGCAAACAAGGAATATTTTTATGCATGTGTTTTTCCTCCCATGGGAGAAGTTTTCTTCAAACACAGCAGAGATTAGATCTCTCTATACACTTTCCCATGACTAAGTCCCTTCCCTTTGAAGGAATTTGGAAAAAACCCAACAAAGCACCACCAAAATACCCTGCTTGAAGCTAGAACACACAGCTACCAAGAGGCCTGAGGAGAGGCAATGCAACGTGCTTACCATGCAAGGAATCAAGCAGCTCTTTCACAACATCCTTATGTCCAAAATATGCAGCCACCACGGCTGCATTGTCATCGTTAGGTTCTGTTGGTAACACCACTAATGCTTCCTTCAGTAGATACCTCACCGCCTGCAGATCTCCATATGCTGCTGCAATACCTAAAAGCTGACACTGGCAAAGAAAATATAGCAAAATTTAAAAAAAAATAGGGGAGTGGGCAGAGAAAGAGAACATTTCTAGAGCTGTGTATTTATCTGTGTGCACGCAAATGCACACCCACTGTGGTTAACTGAGAATATCACAAACACTAGTAGCAATTATAATAATTGGTAATGATATTTAATGATACTAATTTGCTGGGGGGGGGGGGTTGTTTTATAGTTTTTTCTATGGCTTTACCACAAAAGTGCCCGAACCCAGAACGGTGAGTGTAAATCCACTGCTCATGGATCGGCAGAACAAGCGTTAGCACAGCTCTGCTATGATGTGTAGCAGTTCCTGTTTTGGAGATGGTCAATACAGCCAGACTCGACATGCAGGTACTCTCCCAAAACATGAAGATAAGCTCAGGCCCAAATGAAGGTGAGACATGAAGAGCAGGCCCAAAATGAGGATTCTGAAGGCAGTGCCCTGCAGAAGGTGGTGCAGAGAATATAGAATCACAGAATGCTTTGGGTTGGAAGGGACCTCAAAGATATCCAGTTCCAACCCCCTGCCATGGGCAGGGACAATTTCACTAGGCTAGGCTGCCCAAAGCCCCATCCAACCTGGCCTTGAACACCTCCAGGGATGGAGCATCCACCACCTCCCTGGGCAACCTGTTCCAGTGCCTCACCACCCTCGTAATGAAGAAACTACAGTTCCAAACACAAGCAGAAAAATCTTCCTGGGGAGGCTGTTAACCATCTTTGTACTGATGGGGGACTACATTTTTTGGTAAGTCTATAAACCGCTTCCTTTTTATGGGGAAAAACGTATTTCCCTGTTTTAGTGACCAAAGCACCAGTGCCCCTCCTCACACAGCCTCCTGTTCCTACTTATGCTGTTCCCTGAGGTCTCATCTTTCTGATGGGTGCTTTCAAGGGCAAACACAGTCCCTGGGCATATGGTTCTGAAGTGTCCCACACAGCCAGCCATGGCTGCTGGGACCCTGCAGACCCAGCATAATACAATTAACCAAACGGATTTCCTGCATAAGAAATGATGGAAGACAGCAGCATGGTGTTTTGGTTTCTTTCCCAATAAAAGGAGTAGGAACCTAACCCTACCTTTTCCACTTGCAGTGCAGTCTCCTCGCATGACAGCTTAATCAACTCTTGGGCCTTACTGGTGTCTCCAGCTTTGTAGGCATCCTGAATGCTTTCTGTCACAGGTGTCTGAATAATGGAGACTTCGCCCACTGTGGACTGTTTGCCACCCATGTCCACAGTTCCTGCCATGGAAATAGAAAAGAAGGGTGAGGAAAAAAGACCTGTTCATCACTTGTGCACAGCTGTGATGTCAGTGCATCCTGGCAACAGAAGAAGGGGTTCAATTATTTTCAGTGGAATATTTATACACAGAATGAAAATAAAAAAAAAAGAGGCAGAAACCTCAGCACCCAGTTGCCTGATAAAAGAAAGTGATAATATGTTAAAGTACTTTCCAAGAGGGACGTGAAACTAGAAGGGACAGTGAGTTCCCCAATTGCTCCCACAGGTGGTTTCCAAAGGGTGGTGTGAAAGCTCACACACACAGACAGGCCCTGCAGCAGGAACCAGGGAAGGGAAGGGCACCATGAGACTGGTACCCACCAGGCTTCCGAAGAAGCAAAGTGTCTGCAGCACCTCCCGAGGTTCTCACATCATTAGCTTTGGTTTAGTCACGCTTCATTCACCTCCTAACAACAGCCTCAGGAATACTGTACTTCTTCAGCACTTTCAACCAGAGCTTTATGCAACTCAGTCAACATGAAAGAAAAGAAATCAGGAGTATTTTTACTCCGGGAAGGCAGAGTGAAAGGAGATTATGCAAGATGCCCAGCATCACCCTGATCAATCCTGGAGAGCCTCCTAGGCTAGACATTTTTTTTAAATGCCTTTAGGAGCCAGAAGAGTTTTCACATGTCAAAGATTAAAAGCTGCAAACCATTAGTGAAGATGCTTGCCGATGGGTAACGAAGAGAAAACCATGAAGCCTCCCACCCACCCTCCCTCCCCAAATACCAGGGCAGGGAAAGCTGCAGGAAAGTCACTGAATTATGAGTAAGACGTTCAGATCTACTCCTGAACATCACACAGGATGGAGAAAAGAAGCACTTTTCACTTGAAAAGCAACCATTCCATTCTCAATTATTCCTAATAATTATTAATCCTTATTCTTTATCTGCAACTGGTTAAATAAAGCCCTTAAGCCCACAGATTGCCATATATGTTAACAAGGATCTATTTTCTTTTATTAATAGACATCTGTGTCACGCAAGGCCTACTTTAATGCAGCCTGGAAACAGAAGTGAATTTGCATCAATACATAACTGTCAGTAAACATCGTGGAACAATGCAGTCTGAATCACTGATACACTCTGACTAACACTGCTCATCAATTATTTAAATGAAGCTCAAATCACTCAGACATCGGAGACGGCCCCAGAGATTGATGCCATTAAAAACGTGCCCACATCAATAACCTTCCCCAGATGATGCAGAACGTGTGAAGGACGAGCAGCAGAAATGGAGGGAGATGAGTGTGGTGTTAAATTACAGTATAATAAACAGCACCTCTGAGTTCATGTTAATGAGGGCAGTGCTGTCATCATCCTGCAGTTTTTATGGAGTATGTGGGAAAAGAAACTCATCCACCATTTGGTCCAGCCTTTCTAGCAGACAACTCATCTGGAATGGATCTCTAAGAATACTGCACGTGATTTAATTCTCTTTTTAATGGATACCAAAGGTAGGAAGTGCAAATGACCCTTAGGCAAGTAATGGTTCAAAGGGTGATAGGAGAGAGAACTTTCAAGTTAAATAGTTCTTCAATCTAAACAGCTCAGAACTGGAGTGGGTAAAATGGAGAAGTATAGATCCAAGCAAACATTGCAGTTACTGGAACACACAAGCCTCCCTCTGCTTGGCACCCTGTGATGAAATCCTGAACCTAGAGAGAAGCACTGGAATTCCCCTTGGAGGAAAAAATGCCTCACATCAGAGATACAAAACAGCTGGAAAGCTGAGCAGGAAGCCCTGCAAATCAGGGCTGACAGAGCACTGCAACTTTAATCCAGTTACTAAAAAAATGCTGGAAGGAGGGATAGAATTTTACTCCCTTTCAGCTTCAATCCTGATTTTGGGGACTATCCCTCAAGACCAGCATCCGCAGCCAATTCAACATGCAAAGGCACATAGTTTCTGCCCAGGATTAATCAGGGCCATCCTTCTTTCTTTTTAAATATTGGCCAGGGAAGACAGAGATACAAGTATCTCACGGTCAGAGATTTATTTGGGATCAGGGAGAACCTGGTGTCACTTCCTCATCTATTAGAGAGTCTCCAGTCACCCTCTCACACATCCTCCACACTAGAGCTCTTCTTACAGGAGCAACTGCCACCTCTCCTACTGGAACTGCCCCACTGTACAGGGAGGACTACCAAATCGGTTGGCCAGGGAGCACAAGAAGGACCACAGTGCTGTAACTGAGGGAAGGAGGAGTTCCACAAGCTAGACCCTAATCCCAAGACTGTTGCTGTGTTTTACCCAGTGTCTGCTTCACAAAACTTTCTGGCTAACGTGTCATGCTTCCTCTTGAATTTTCACCCTCATCAAAATTTCTTACCTCCTTCAAGTGTAATAGCTTAGTTACAGCCACTGTTCCCATCACCACTGTTGAGAGAACATGTGCTGGCCATCAGCCATCACAGCCTGCTCGTGTATGTTAGGTGTTGACTTCTGGGCGCTCCAGGAATGGAAGGATCACAGATGTTTGGCTTTCAGGAGTTTCCATGTTCCTGGAGATAGCTGGAAGTTTAATTAGAAGTCTTTGGGATCACAGAATCGTAAGGTTGGAAAGGACCTTTGAAATATTAAGTCCAACCACACCTGTCCTCTACTAAACCAGACCCCTGAGCACCTCATCTACCCATCTTCTAAATCCATCCAGGGCCGGTGACTCAACCCCCTCCCTGGGCAGCCTGTGCCAGTGCCCGATAACCCTTTTGGGGAAGAACTTTTTCCTAATGTCTAATCTGAACCTGCCCTGGAGCAGCTTGAGCCCGTTTCCCCTCATCCTATCAACTGTCATTTGGGTGAAGAGACCAACACCCATCTCTCAACATCCTCCTTTCAGGCCCCTAAACTCAATTTTAGTCTAGTCTTAGGCAGATAAGTACTTTTTATTCATCTAACTAAAACTGCCCAGTTTTGAACATTTGAACATTCATCAAGTAGAAGTCAATAAAAGCTTCACTGAATGTAAGAGATCTGTTTGAAACCAATATATTTATATCTAAGTATTCTTGGCAGAAGGATAATGCTGCTCATCATTCAAGTTTCTTATTTAACTGTCATCAAAACCTCTTTCTATGAATGCATTTTGCAGAGTAAATTGATCCCTGATGAAGACCTGAGGAAAAAAAGTGGCCAAAGGACATCAGCAAAAAATGACCTTGGAATTCAACTAATTACAAACCTGGGAATAGCAAAACTGCTGAGATAGAGAGTGATAAAAAGTTTGCCCTCAACAGACAGCTGTACTCGTGTGATTTGGTCAAAATTAACTTGAGCTTTCCAAGGTTAAATGAGAGAAGGTGGGTCATCTATTCCTAAATTCCCCCAAACACACAGAATCCATCCATTTCAAAGCTAAGCATCTTGCCAACCAAATGACTCAATTCCCAGAAGATTTCCTGGTAAAAGATATACTGACTTCTGAAATACAAGTGGAAAATAAGCAGCAGCATGTTTTATAAGCAGAATTTATACTCACCAGTAGGAAAAAACACCAAGGAAAATGACATTCTACTTACTAAAGACTGGTTTATTCCCACAAGATGCATGACTGTACTATCATCAGTACTGGCATTCATGTAGGCTGGGACTAAAATTTTGCCAATAAATGCATGAGCCCATTTTAGCAAAAATCTGGGCCAAAATCCAAAGAAATTCTGCCTATGGTTTTAACCCTACAAATCTCACTCTCTTTACCTGAGCTCTAGAAGTGGCTTTCCCACCTCCCTTGTCTCAGCTTTGACAAACACCATATAAGAGCAATACTGAAGTTGAATAACAATAAATCTCTATTTTTTTTTGCTTGATCATGCAATGTGCTGAGTATTTAAGGCTGGATGTAACAAAGTGCTTTTAATCCTTAGATTGTATGGGTTTAGGCACTGGCTCCTGCATTCTGCAAGATAACATGTATGACAACTGTGCACTGCTATATGCAGATCAGCATATATGATAGCCTAGCAGTACTTCCTGGGTATTTCTGTAATAAAAGGCTACTAGAAGCTCCAGGAACTTAATACACACGTTGCAACTTCCTTTACTTTTCGCTTGGTGCACACAGTTCTGGGACAGGGCTCTTGGGTTGGGACAGGTTCCCCTAAAACTAGAGCCTTGCATCAGCACCTCTGTTGTGAGTTTGCAACAGGGAAGCTGATAAATGAAGCCTGTTTGAGCTCAGGTGGTATGGTGTGGGCTCATTTCTCTAACACATTGGAATCTCAATGAAAATAAGGTCATGGGGTTTACTCCACATCATTCAGATCATCTCTGCATCATCTCTATTCAGTTTCTCTGTAGATCCACAGCTTCTTTTCCTTCCTTGCTTTCTAATGACTGTAAGTAATCCAAGTGCTGTTTGTAAGGGGAAAAAGGGAGCATCTGCCAACCTCAAAAACACATCCTTCATCTATTCCTCATGCTGCTTAACAGCTTGTACCAAAACAACTAACTCTGGAAATATTTCCCAACCCAGATTTCAATGTTTGATGCTTTGGAAGTAGCCTTTAACCTTGGCTATGTAAGTAACAGCCTTTTACAAGGGCTAGGGGCAAGGCAAATTTTCTTTTGAAAAATATTCCAATGGAAACAGATTATCAATTAATAAAGCAGTGTTATTTTATTGCCATGCAAAGGTTACAAGAGCATCGCTTTTAAAGTGCAACAGACTGCTGGCCCGGCTCAGAGAAACAAGCCAAAATTAAGGCTTCTAATAAAGGGCATGATGAAAATTTCAGAAATAAATGTAGCTACACACTATCTCAGGCCTTGTTATTACAGCAGGTGAAAAAAAAATCTAGTATTTCAAAATTGAGAGTATGCCATTATCATCCAAAAGGTGAGAGTTTGCAGGTCAGTGCTGAGAAACCACAAACGGCCACGTAACACAACAGCACACTGTAGATGACTATTATCTTTATATCCCAGATCACCGCATTCCTGTCCCTGACACATTAACTCAGAGGGTTTCTAAGTGCTACATCAATCCCTTTGATAAGCCAGGAGTTCCCTGGCAACTACCTGGAATAGTTTTATTTAGCAGAGAAAGATATAAATGAATCACAATCGGTAAGGGGATGCTTAACGTGGGTAAAACAGGGCAGGAAGCTGACTTACTCTAAAACACAACCACCAGAGGAATAAAACTTTAAAGCTGCTACTGACCTTGTCATAACGTGTGCAGGTATTTCCAGAGCTGGGAGCAAATCGAGATGATGACTTTTAACACAGCATCCCGCTGAGTGATGCTCAGTTAAGCTATGAATTCCCTGGACTGTTAGCCACCCACCTCTGCTTCAGCACAAGCAGCTCCTACAGCGGCCGCTGGATGTAGCGTCTTTCGGCTGGCTGGCTGCTGCTTTGTCTGAATTAACTACTACATTTTAGCCCTGACAGTTATTTTCATCTCCACGTCCCACTACAGCGAAATCCAAGCCTCTGGTTCAGAGAGGACCTGGGGATGGGGGTGGGCAGGGAGGCTGCCTCTCCGGGCTGAGCTCAGACATTAATTCCTCAACAGCACCAGATGGTTACAGCTAACCTTCACCAGCTTAATCTTTTGCCATTTTGACTTCTGAGTGCTGCCACAGAGGAAAGAAAAAATGGGACAGAGATGAGGTTTAAGATGTGTTGAATATTTAAAGCCAATCCCCCCAAATGCTTAGAAACTCTCAAGTGTTGCTGAACATCTTTCAATACGACTCTATGGAAGCTTTGACCAGTTGGTTTGCAAAATTACTGGAAAACCGTGTTATTTCTGAGTCTCTGTAAGAGACTCATGCATTTTCTGTTACTTTGAAAAACTTCAGGCTAATAAACTGAACAACAGCCAACAGGAAGCCTCCAGTGATTTCAAAGCACGATGGATCTGTCCTACATTGTGCTTTCCGCATAGATGGGGAAGAAATTCTTGCAATCCTCTAAAAATCTTTGAAATACTGAAAAATAATTCCCAAACCAGGAAAAAAAAAAACCCAAACCCTGTTTTCTTCAACAATAAAATGTAAAAATTTAAATCAGCACAGTCAAAATGCTTCAGGAAACAAAGATACCTTTTGTGTACCTTCTCTAATTAGTAGGCACTTAAATTTATTGAAATCAAACATATAGTCAAGGTCTATGTGGCCCCACAGCCAGGACCTGGCCCAGGACCATTCAAAGGAGAGTCCTGGAGTAAGAACCCTACGATCTATTGCACCTTGGTCTCAGATTTAAGTAAAAGACCTAAATGAACTCTGATATGAAATATCCATGGCAAGGTTCAAAAATGGTCAGAACCACATATAAACCCGGCTGTGAGAAGGGAAGCAGAGAAAGTCATGGTAAATCCAACTGAGGGGTAACAGGATGGTTTATCTGGGAAATTCAGCACCCCCACAGGACAGGGAGATTGGGCAATGTCCCTCTGACCCCAATTAATATCTGTGAGTGAGATGTGCCAAGTTCTCAGCACACAGAGGGAACCCTACACCCAGTTTTTCTGCCTATTTTTTGTGGTTCCATTTCACCCAAACATCCATTATTTCAGCTAATTAAAGGAGTGCCTCTACACTAAGACCTGCCTGCCAAGGCAATGGAAAAGATGATGTATTGAGTGTAAAAGAACCCCACATCTACAACACATCATCAATGCCTGCTGCCCCAAAAGGAAACTTGTAATCCTACAAAAGACCAGATCTGAAACACAAAAGAATGTTGCAAAGACTCCAACTCAGTACTGAAAGGATCTTTTTCACTGTTATTGCATAATCTGGAATTATTTTTGAATTGTTTACATGCCAGTACCGTGCATGCAGAGTGCTTCTCTGCATTAAGCATTTTCCAGCAAGCATAAAGGATCTCATAAAGGGCAAACTGGCAATTTTAGGTACAGCAATGCAAAGTGACCAATTATCACCAAAGCCATTGGAAATTTTCTATTTAGAAATGCTCTTGACCTGCAAGGAAAAAAAAATACATATTTGCCAATGCAAACCTGAAAGGAAAATATTAAGTGCTGGATGGAAAAAATGCTCTGGACTCCTGCCTTTTTGAGGAGCTCCAGAACTGAACTACAGAAAAACAGACGTCTCTAGCTCTACACTTACAGGATCATTTCTCAATCATGCAGGATAATGGGGGAAGAAGGGACAGAAAAGCCTCAAATACTAATGACACAGAGAGGCTCAGCAGGCTTCAGTGGGCAGTATCACAGATGCCTGAATGGCGTTGGGGAGCTGTCTTTCAGCCACAACCAGCACTGAGCTGGGGCAAAAATGCTCTACCAGATCTGAGTGGGCTCCTGCACTTGTGTGTATAGCTCCTGCATCCCTGGGACTCTGGAACTGATTTGCATTGTCTGAGAAGTTCAAATGAAAACAAGGTTTTATTCCTATTTAACTCTACTTTAGACACGATGCTCCCCACTGGCTATGCTCTGGACTATGCCTGATGGAAGAGGGGCAGTGAGACTTCAACTCTCACCGCAGAATTGAAGTGGAGGCATGTCACCAGCACCGTGACTGGGCACCCCTTCCTCCCAGCTGGGCTCCAGGAGCTGCAGCCAGCCTTTTGTGTGCTGACAAACCTCACACAGAGCCCCAGCCAGCCGTGCATACCAGCACACAAGGTGCCCATTGCTCAACACCCCACCTTTTGTTTCAGCCTCTCTGTTGTTAACACTTCCTGAGCTGCAACAGGGAACACCAAGACAACCTCCCCATCCTGAATGAACCGCAGCACTGACAGCAAACACAGGGCTGCTGCTTCCTCCTCTCTCTTCTCCTTCTGACTTTTCACCAGGCTGTTGGGTACCGAACACAAGCAGGCAGCCCTTCGCTCACCCTGCCGTCCCCAGCTCACCAGCACGACAAACTGGGCCACTGTTGGTGATGACAGTGATGGGTTTGTCCTCTCCCCCAAGTACAAGAGTCAGGCCTAAGCAGCTTCATGTGCATGTGTTCAACCTTATCAATCCACTGGAGCACTCAGAGCATCAGTGGCCACAAGACATTTGTCAGTCACGTCACGAAGGCACCATCATCACTGGTAGACACACTACTAGCCTTTGGGCAAGGGAGCAACAGGACAGAGCCAAGCTCCAGCGAGCACAGGGCAAAGGCTGGCTCTTGCAGCAAAGGGGAATGCCCCCCATCCCTCCTGTACTGCTCTCTTCGAGGTGCAAAGGATCAGCAAACACCACAAAGAACAGTGGTGTTAAATTCCACCCCAAGGGAAAAGAGGTTGAGGGAACCAAGAGAACTTCAAACAGCCAGAGCACCAGTTGCCGTATTGAAAATGCAAATGACTCAGCTCTAAGTCAAAGTTTCTATTTTTGTCTTTTGGCCTCAGTGATTTGGTCCCAATCCTACAGCTTGAATCATTCAGAAATCGGCTTTTGCATGCAGGGCCAGCTATGCCACTCTTGCTTTCCAAATTTTAAATTGGAAGATATACATTAAGCATGCAGAATGTACAACTACTCTCTTGGATTTGCTTCGTGCTCATTTCCAGGCATGGCTGGAAAGAGAGGATTATTAAATGATGAAAGGTGTCTCTAGTGGGACCATTCCTGTCCAACTGAATCAAGTATTAGAGCCATGAAACCAAACCAAGATTGGATTTCAGTTGAAACTTCATAAAATAAAATTTCATGGCTAACTCTGGTTTCTTTGAACTCCTGTAACTCCCCACATGCTACCAGCAAAGACAAGAACTCATGGGGCTTTCAGAGAAAGCTGATGAAAGTGGTAAGATGAAACTCATAGTTGCTCCATCAGGTCCCCTTGGGTCACAGCAACAAGCCCAAATCTCCATCCCTCTGTCGCATGGAAGGGGTCCTGGGTAGCTGCTGTCACCAGCTCGACTATCAGTGTCCCTGCTCCCTTCCCCAGGGAGCAGAGTAGGTCTCTTAGGGAACCTGGACAGATGAAGATTTTTGGGAAGGCTGGACAAAGAAGAGAGGAAAAAAGGGAAAGCCACATTAAAAAGGTAAGTAAAATACCTCACATGACTCCAGTGTATCGTGTTCAAGGAAGATTAAAAGAATTTAGAAGAGGTGGAGAAGACAAATTGAACGAACGGGCAGCCTAATTACAAGACTACAGATAAAAAGAACTTGGCTTGTTGAGCCTGGGAAAACGAAGGCGGGGTGGGGATGGGAGTACTGTCTATAAATACCTCCAGAGGGAGACACCAGGGAAGGAGAGGAGCTATTTATGAACAGGGTATGAATACATTCTGGCTGCCAATTAGAAGAAAGTTTAAAATGTTGGAGAAATGAGGCTTTGGAACAGTGTTCTAGAAAAAGCAGCAGCAAGGGACAAATCAACTCACTTAGAACAGGCCTTGCATAGGGTTTAGGAGTGTGATACCAGGGCACTGACCTCACCACTCCTTCCAGCCCTACATCCCACATTCCCACTTCACACTTGCATGGACATTAACTCAGCTGCCAGGCACTAAGGCATGAGGTAACAGCTTCACAGGCTACTTTGAGGGAAGTTTGCAGAAAGAGAGAATACATTTTATTAAACAAACTGATGGATCTGTAAAAAAACCCAGACACATCTAAGGCAAGAAGCCCTTCAAGAGATCTGAGGGGCTGAAAAACCCATGCAGCAAAATCCAAGCTTAGTATATGTTAGACACAGCTTAATGGGCTACTTTAAAACACCTTACACTTTGCTAACCTCACTTCTATCACCAAGACACCAGCTCTAGTTTAGATTAGGTGAAAGTGTTGCATGCAGAGGAAAAGAAAACACAGTCAAGATAGAGGATGTGGTTGGCACCAAGAGAGTTGAACGGGTAATCTGGCAGCAGCAGAGCCAAGGGAAGTGCAGAGCTGAGAAGAGCATCAGAGAAAAGAGATGAATGGGATAGTTTGGGAAAGAAAAAGCCAAACAACGGTGCAGAGAACGAGGCTCCACTCCAGCTTCTACTGAACTCAGTGCAAGTGCTTCCACCAGCTTCCATATGAGCAGGAGCAGATCCTCGGAGACGCTGGCTTCCGGGATGGAATACTGGAGAGGGAAGATTAGATTAACAGCTGGGTCTGGAGCAGAATAGAAAGCCTGATGAAAAGAGCTCTGGCTAAGACAGTGCTGGTCCTGGACCAGGCTGTGCAGCGATGTGCTGCCAATGCTTTGCTACAGGGGCTACCGTAACACTAAAACCTTCCCTCGCTGGTGACAAACCTCTGAGCAGCAGGAGTGCCCACATTTGCAGGGGGATATGGAGAGATAGTTCCCTTTTGTTTTCCTGATGTCTGGGAACATCAGCGTTTGTTTCAGTGGAGGGAGGACAAGGACTCTGCCTGGGAGGATGCTAGGTTCAAACAAAGGTACATGCCATAACCCTGCTGCACCCACAGCATTTTCAGATGGCTGCTGCAAGGTAGAGACAGAAAAATTATACAAGGTGCATTTCATACCCTTCTCCCCAACCTCTGGTGAACCTGGATCCACTGCATCTGAGAACCTGGACCAATCCATGCAAATGACTTTGATTTGACAGCGTTTATTCCCACCCTGCCATGGTGCAGAACGTCCAAAGGTGCAAACCACTGCAGGACTGTGAGCATGACTAAAAGCCCACTTAAGGAGTGAGCCTTTTTTAATTTTCAGGCTCCACTTGAGATGTGAAAAGGGGTCTTGTCCATTAGCGTTACAAGGAAAAAAAAAAAGAAGTTCCTGTTTGATGCAAAAATAAAAGCAATTTCAAAGGCTCTTTGATGTTCAAGACAGAAAGACATGCAGGCAGATTCTGGAGGAGGTCTTGTCTTCAGCAATTACCAGCAGTCTTTTTGAATCTTACTCCCCAGACAGAATTTTTATGTGAAGCAGATAATCGCACTGCAGAGTCTATCAACTCTAAACCTTGTGGCTTTTCAATTAAGCAGCAATAACCTCTAGTCAAAGTACTCCTTAACCAAGATGGGAATAAAACAAACAACCCCAAAAGCAACTATCTATGGGTGAAGCGATTCCAGAGACATACATCCTTCTTAAAGATTTCATTTTGAGCTCTTCTCTGGTAGCCATGCCAGTTTTCCAAGCAATATTCTGATCATTAAAACAAGCAGTGATGTAATTTCCACAGCGACCACAAACATACCGAGAATATTTGAGCTAAATTTAGCCAGGCTTCTTGTTTGAATCACTGCTTTGGTTCATTATTTTTTCCATGATTTTCAACTATGCACAGAAAAGGAATTATGGACAGCCTGGGACTGAGCTTTCGCCAGCACTATCTGAAACACCAATCTTTCAGCTTAGGAGCCACATACTGACTATTAGAAACCAAACGAAGCCGCTCCTCCAGCTTCCAACCTCAGGTCCTTGCTCCTTTCACCCATGCTCCTTTCATTCTTCACTCCTTTCATCCTTGTACCTCCCGCCCTTCCTGTAGCAGCTTGACCCTTTCCCTCACCCTTGGGTGACACAACATGGGGCTTGTCTTTGTGGCCAAGAAGTTTCCGCAGCTCATCACAGATCAGCCACCCTCCCCAGCCAGAGATGGAGCTGTGGAGAGGACCTGCACCAGATTTCCCACTGCTCTGTGCAGCTCCATGGCAGACCCCAAGTCCTGCCAGCCTGGCTGGAGTACCACGTCCCACCATGAGTACTTGTGCCAGGAGAGCTCAGGATAGGAAACGTGTCTACAAAGGCATCCCTGGGTTTTGCCCTCTCTTCCAACATGCAGAGGGCAGCTAATCATTATACTGGGAGGGACTGGGTATTTGCAAAACCTGCATCATAACCCTGAGATACCAGCTTTGCTACTGTTCAGTCAGAATCTTCTTCAGCTGCCAGGTTTTAACATGGTACATCCTTGCTGACTCCATTTCAGATTCCTGACCAGCCTCACCAAGTTTGCCTGCATGTAGCTGTACACTTGTAATTCCTGAAAAAACACTTTAAAAAAAAAAACCAACAGAAATGCTTAACCCCCACAGCCCTGCTGACTACAGAAGGGCTTTCTGAATGCTGAGGGTCTTCCCTAATACTTAAAGACTTCTTTTATAAGTCATCCATTTAAGTGGAAGGAAGGCACAAATACAAAGCTTGGATACACTTCTGTTGTGAAACCATCAGCAGCTTACATAAAAGGGCTGCTGCTGTGGTGATACATAATCATGCAAATAAGCAATTGCTGACCCACTAACAAGCACACAGACTTGGAGAGATGAGAGGAACTAAATATCAGCTAAACTTGATGTAAAACCTGAAACAGAGCCTGTTAAGGGCCAGCCTTCACCTGTGCATCAGACAGGGAGGTGGATGGTATAAAACCCACTCCCCACATCCTCATCTGCAATGCAAACATTTCCTCCCAGTTAGCTGCCTCTGCCAAGCAGAGCCCTGGCAGCCCCTTTATCAATCAGAGAAATGAAAAACAAACAAACCGCAGCCTTAATGCTCTAAGGATCCCTGAAGATCTGATCCCAAGCCTGTTGTGTCAGTGAAATGACTTTAATGGGTTTTGGATGAGGCCCTCACAGGCTTTGGAGAGGATTATAAAAAAAGAAATGATAAAATTCACAGCACTTTCTTTAATTCAAGCGTAAAATTGCCTGTAACATCACTGACAAAACAATAAATCAAGCACGGGCCTGGTACACACCAGGTCAGTGTGAGCACTATCAATTGCATTTCCCCACTGAAACAAAGGCTCTATAATCACAGTGTGAACCCTCACCTGAGAGTCACCTTGTAACTGTCATTAGCAGCACTGATACGGAATCCCCAGCTACAGGCTGCAAGGACAAAGGATTCTCTTTACTTCCTTATCACCTCACCTTTTTTTTTTCCCAGGCTTCCTGACAGAGCTGTCATAAATGAAATCTTCAGGTAATCCACCACCAATACATTTTGACCGAAAGGTGAACAAACAAAGCTGTACAGCAGCAGATAATGCCAGACACAGCTCAGATAAAGAGCAATGTTTTACTACTGCCTGTAAATCCAACTGCCTTACAGGTTGGACTCTCTGCTCAATTAGCTTCTCAAAAGTCTGTACTTGCACCTCTGACACTCCCAGCAGCTCTGTGCTCCTTGCTAGAGACCTCAAGTCCAAGAGAAGATTAGCTTTTATGGTATTTACAAGGGCAAAAGCTGGTCCTACCACTGCTAACACCTAAGTGCTCCTTTGTATTTCTTTAACAGCATCCACTAGCCAAACGACCACTTTCCACATGCACAAGAACCTGTTTTCAAAGACAAATAAATGGTTCTTCTGGCTGCCTCTGTTTTTGAATACAAGGGACGTCTACTAAGGGACATCTTAGCGCCCAGACTCTGAAAATCAGTTCAGAGCGTCGTAAATCAGGCACCTTACTGTACATGCCCCAGCATTTGTTGTCTTCTTGGAAATCCAGGTGAAGTTTGGCGAGACAGTGCAACACGTGGATCTGTTACAGTCCGCACAGGAGAGCAGGCCCAACCGCAGGCCTTTTCGGCTGCGGGCCCGCCTTCCGCATTAGCTCCTGGCCCCATGCAAGATTGCACCACTTCTGTATGAAGTGTGTATTCAAATATGTTTAAAAATACAAACCTATTACTGCCTTACCAGTGCACTTCCTATTCCTGCCTAGCATTTCCTACTTCTCCTTCTGCAGGGTGTTATGCAGTAATGCTAACTCATAGAAGATACCTGGGTTAGTTTTTGCCTGGTTTTGTGGGAGTTTTGGGGGGTTTTGGGGTGGGTTTTTTTGCTTGTAGGAATACTTTCAATGTCCTGTTTGGACTCAAATTAACTCGCAGCTTAACGAGTAGGAAGAAAACCAGAACACTTTCATTTAGCCTGACCGTACAGAACTTCAAGCAACCAACACACTTTGAAGGTCTCCAGTGCCCTGTGTGCTCACATCACCTCCCAAGTGCTCTCCTTGTCCTCACCACCACGCTGCCCCAGCAGACTCAGGGATCTACTATGCATATGGAAAAAGCAGGATTTGGGGCAGAAGTACTTTTTCCCCATTACACAGAACAACGTGCCACAGACGGGGCTAAGCCAAAGCACCCCAGGACCCAGCTGCTGGCCCTTAGCCCCATGCACGCAGCTGATGCAGGGGTTTTAAGGCTTACATGGGGAATTCAAGAGGAACAAAGTGGTGCTGCAAACGCTGTTTTCTCTTTCCTCCTCTATTCAGCAGGAAAGAGTCATAAGCAAAGATATTCATGCCACCGAATGCAAGTTCCTGCCCTCCATGTTTAAGGTAAAAAAACTCAGCCGTGCAGAACGATGAGGAAACAAGTGCCCAGACCTCATCTGGAGACCATGCACATGCACACCCTGGAGAAGGTGAGCTCTGCTGGCCTTGCTGCTATAAAGAAGTTGGATTTTTCCCATAGACTTTTATTTTTTAAGTGGATTTTGCACTGCCAGGCTGACAGCCTGGGAGGCTCAGTGAGCACAAAACAGAGAGCAAGTGAGGAGTCTGTGGAAGTTTCCATCCCTCCACCTACAGACCCGTCAGTCACCTCAAACTGCCGCCTCACAATGAAGGCCTCGGCCACATTTGCAAACGTCCTGGCCTCATGCAAACAGGGGAGCGACGCTGGATGCACAAAGCGATGTCCCAGGAGAATAAGCTGCTTCATTTGCTGCTAGCTAACCTCAAGCTGTCAGCATTCAAGGCCTTGTGAAACTTTCCATACAAAGCCAAACTAGGTCCTGAGCAGCCCCTCTTGTTAAAACGACCCTTTAACTCTTCCAGTTAAACTCTTCTTACTTGTGCTGGAAACTTTTCTATGATTCAGGAAGCGGCAGTGCCCGCAGCAGCTTTCCCTCTGAGTCAGTACTGAGCTGAGCCCGTGGCCCAGACGGGGTTGCAAAGGTCACTACCATCGTGGGTAGGATCTTCCTGAGAACATACAAGGCCTCATGAGCTGCAGGGTCACCACAGCACTTCTGAAACACAGCTTTAAGCCTCTGGTCCAGTCCAAATGCCAACTGGTCATTATATCCTGGTTACTGGTTTGCTCCCTCATTTTAATGTTTAGGTTCCTTTTCACAGAGTCACAGAGCGTTAGGAGTTGGAAGGGACCTCGAAAGCTCATCTAGTCCAACCCCCCTGCCAGAGCCAGATCACCCAGACTAAATCACACAGGAACCCATCCAGGCAGGTTTGAATGTCTCCAGAGAAGGAGACTCCCCAACCTCTCTGGGCAGCCTTTCCAGTGCTCTGTCACCCTCACAGTGACAAAGTTCCTCCTTACATTCACATGGAACTTCCTCTGCACCCGCTGCCCCTTGTCCTGTCGCTGCCATCCCTGAGAAGAGCCTGGCTCCCTCCTCCTGACTCTCACCCTTTACATATTTATAAACATTAATAAGGTCACCCCTCAGTCTCCTCTTCTCCAAGCTAAAGACGCCCAGCTCCCTCAGCCTCTCCTCACAAGTAAGGTGTTCCACTCCCTGCATCATCTCAGTGGCCCTGTGTTGGACTCATTCAAGGAGTTCCCTGGCCTTCTTGAGCTGCAGGGCCCAGAACTGGACCCAGTATTCCAGGTGAGGTCTCTACCAGGGCAGAGCAGGGAAGAAGGACCTCTTTTGACTTACTAACCACCCCCGTTTTAATACACTGCAGAATGCCATCAGCCTTTTTAGCCACGAGGGCACATTGCTGGTCACTGTCATTCTACCATCCCCCAGGGCCCCCAGGTCCCTTTCCCCTATGCTGCTCTCCAAGCACATCTTTTCCAGGCATATTGCACATGTCTGTCTGTGCTTCCCTGGACAGCTGAAAGTCACCAGCTTACAATAATTTCCCTCAAAAGAAGCTATGAAGGTTCATTTAGTTAACACCTGTAAAGCTGTAAAGGTTTCAAACAGCTCTCACTGGCATCACTGTCCCTGACGATGCAGTACCCCACACCTTGCAACATAACACCCCTTAGTAAGGCTCCGTTCTAGATTTTGCTGGAGAGAAGAGACACCCTCTGGTGTGTTTGAAGGATAATCCCATTCCACCTCTCACACACACACACACACACACACACGGCACATGAGCACTCTGGGACTTTGAATAAAATTCTCAGTGAGAGAGAGAGAAGCTGTTTAACGACAGTACCCTTAAATCTCAGGAGACAATGATTGCTTTTCTACCTCTTTCCTGAAACTTACACAGGAATTAAATCCTAGCTGTACAATTTCCTAAGGTTCCAAGCAGCTGGCAGAGAGGAAATGAATCCCTATTCTGTTCTAGGCATTCATCCAGTGATATCTTTGGGCTCCCATTGTAATTCCTGCAAGATTCGTATTATGTAACCTCCATTGTGTTATGCAGAGCTCCCTAACCAAGTTTAAAAAAAACCCAACAAACCAAACCTGCACTTAGCAAGAGACTGCAGCCGCCCCCGTATCTCCATTTGCTTCCTTTCTTTTAATTAGGACAAGAGGAACGAATTTAGGAGAGGGGACGCAGTGTTTCAGGAGGCAAAGGGGATGCTGACTGCACCTGAAACAGTGTTATTCTGTACTCCAGTGACAAATCTCTCTGTGGAGCAGCGAGTGCTCGACCAGCACCACTGAGTCAAGCCCAGCACTGTGCCCAGAGGGTATATGGAGGGTCCAGCTCTGAAACACAGCTCACCTGCTCTCATGGTAAGTGGGAATCCTGACGGGATACAGGCAAGATCACTGCCACAGCCAGGAGGAATGGAAGAGGAGACACAAGCAGTCAGGTGAGCCCTTGCATCCTATGTTCCGTTTCCTAACTAGAGTCAGTGATGCTGTAAACCTGTTCTCCACATAAACACCTAGCTAAATGTATGGTTGCCAGGTTAAAAAAGCCCCCCAAAATCCTCAGGCTGTCACAGGATGAAGGCACCGGGTGCAGGCGGTACCAGCTGCAAGGTGCTTCCCGCACTGTGCCAGCTGCAACGCTGCGCCGATCCAACTGACCCACCACGGGGCCAGAGACCATCCGTTCAAAAGAACCCCTCCCAAGCTCTGTGGGCACTGAGGGTGTCTGTGTTAAAGAAATTCTCTGTGATCTCACTTCCCTTCCCAGTGGTTCCCACTGAATGGAAACAGGAGGCTGCATCTAGATTGTTAATAAATGCACGTAAACAATAGGCTCAAATGTGGGGGCTGAATGAGTCACCACGTTCCTGCTTTCAAGCTGTGTGAAAGGATCCAAATGTAGAACAAGGACCAGATAACTTAGGGAGTGGACTGGCTAGCTAATGACAATTATTCTTGGCAGGACTCCAACAATGCCAAAATAAAAATGAGTTTAAGGATGTACAGTATGCTTATAAAGAGCAAATCCACAGGGCAGGACTAGATCTTAAGCTTTCCTGGGATCCCTCTCTGCCAGTCTTCCAATACTGTTCATCAAATAAAATAACCCAGACATGTAAGTACAAGAGAGTTATACTGGTAAGATTTGTAATCATTAGAGCAGATTAAAATTCTTCTCGTGGTTCATAGCTTAGTATTCAAGTGGAGATAATTTATTCCAGAGAGAAACTCAGAAGATAGAATTGAATAACTGTAAGAATATCCAATAATCAAATGCTCCTGATTATTATAGAAAGATACAATGCTAATTAACCAAAGCAAATGCCAACAAAATAACCAGTAACACAGAATAAGCAGAATACATACAGAGAAAGGAAAGAGTTCCCAGAGCTCCCTGTGACGCTGGTGAGGAATGTCTTCAAACAAGCTAAGGCTGCCTCTGAATAAAGTATCAGGTTTTGCTTCATAGTTGCTGTTAAAATCCAAAATAAGCCTGCAAAAACATTAGCTTCCACTGAAGCCTGCTTACTCACTACAAAGCGTCAAACACACCTTCATCCCACACTGAAAACGCAGATGCTGCCTCCTAATGAACCGCTTGTTGCAAGGGGGGAAATACCGTTATACAATAACCAGGCGGCTACTTCTCCAGGCAGAAACCTAACTGGGTTTTGACTCAGAGAGATGCAGCAGTCCCTAGGAGCTGAGGGCTTCAGCGATAAAAATCAGCTAAAAATAATTTGGCTGCTCAGAAAATGAAAGATTTTAAAAACTGAAACAGGAGGCAACCTGAAGCACACACCCTTCCCAAAAGAGAAACTTCCACCTATGGATTAATTACGTTACATAAACACAGAACATCTCATCTAGACCAACAACAAATCACTGCAAGCCACTGAAGCAAAGCTGACAGTAAAACTGGAGCAGGTTAGTGTCTGTTCAGCCTGAGAAATGATGCTCTGATTCTTAGCAGCTTTCATACCCTGAATACACACTGCATCAGTGGCTGGGAACATATTTGCATTCACACGCAGAGAAAGCAGAGATCTTGTAAAACATATTTAGGAACTGGTGAGACGTGATACATATATTGACTAATTCTGTGGGCTTATGGAGAAAAATTGATCTTCAGGGGAATGCTATTCTTATCACTCGAGTAGTTCAACATCGTTCTCCTTGCAAATAAAAATCCTTGTTCTGTACTGGAGGTTTTCAAGGATTAGGGCTCAAATCACTCAAAGATCTCTCATATATTTGAATTTCATCAAAACTCAGTGGCAGCTGGCCACTGAGATCTCTTAAAACCTTTTGCTCCCAGTCTGAAGAGGAAAGAAAAGCAACAGTTTCTGTTTACCATGTTGGGGATCCATGCTGCCCTCTCTGCAAACAGCGGCTTCCTCAGTTCCCACACACCAGTACATTCTGGGTTGTGGCTGTGAACATCCAACAGACAAACTTTCTGCAGTGCTTCCAACTCAGTATTGTTGTCAGAGCTGAATGATCTCCATCAATCAGACGCAGGAGGAGAGCAGCTGCAAGTGAGCACCATCCTGAAGAAACATCATGCCCCCTGTTTAAAGAGAAACAGGAAAACAAATTAACCTTTCTCCTATAGAAATTGCAAGGTACTTATTTCTCTGCACTCCAGCACAGATGACTAAATATTACTTTGCAGAAATGCACTTATCCCATCAATACAATTATTTTCATAATACCTTTGTTAAGAGCTTAACATGAATTAACAAGAGGAGACTAACAATGTCTCCACTATTGAAAGATAACGGTCCCAACGCTGTTGTGTCTGGGCAGAGTGTTGGGGAGTGGGCAGAACTCACAGCTGCAGTTTCAGATTCTCTGCAAGTGAATGTAAAAGCAGAGCACTGAAACCATGCAGTGCAGCTGGAAAAATCCTAAATGCAACCTCAAAACCTTTCCCTTCCACAAAGACAACCGTGGCTCTTGAAAGACTCTGCGATGAGAAACCGAAAAATACTATGCGGTTGCAAGGGAATCCTCTGCAGAAAAGAGGGCTGAGAGGAACACTCCAGTTCCCTTCCTGGTCCTTTTGGAGAACTTGACCACCCTAAAAGCATCAGGCTTCTTCAAACATGTTCAGGAAGGCAGATCAGGCCCTTAGGAGCTCTTAAAGGTTGGCTTCTTCTGAACTGTCTTGCCTAACAGCCAGCAGAAAACTGCACCGCTCGGCCCCCTGAGCTCCTTACCTCTTCAAAGCTGCACACCAGTAAATTTCTCTCTTTTAAAGCATCTTCCATGGGGGTTAAAACTAGGGGGGGAATGTGCAGTGTGTGCCCAGTGAGCATCAGCGCTCCTTCACTTTCTGCTTTCAGTTTCAGTCAGTAAACGCCTCCCAGATGTAACATGATGTCCCTCACCTTTGACTCTTATTAGCTTTTCTCATGTCTGGTGAGTGACACTGAAGTTTTGATTGGAGGCTCTCATTTGGCAAAGCATGTAACACGCCCCCTGCTTCGGCCAGCAAGACCCCAGAGTATCCCTAATTCTCCCTGAGCCAAGACAGTTTCCTGAGTTGGGATCAAAGACCGAGGGGAATATAAAAACACACCAATCCATCACCACTCTCTGGGAAGCTTTCTGCTCCTTCCTCATTACACAGGGTTTTAACCACCAGCCAACAGTCTTAAAAATTCCTGCATCAGCTGTTTCCAGGCAAATATTTCAGTTTTAGGTGCATCTACAGCGAAACTCATCTTCTGATGATCCCTACTTTGTGGTGCCTGGCAGCAGGTGCCAAAACCCACACCCCTGTGCCCTGCAATCCAGACACTGGGTGCTGCCACAGACTGCTGCAGTTTGGTTCTTGGGGCTTTTCAGAGGTGGGAAAAACAATTTGGGTGCCATATGGCAAATAACGATATGGACTGAGAGACCTGGGCCAGGCTACGTGCAAGCACTTCCACACACACCCCAGAGCTAAACACTTCTTTCCCAGCAGGGTGGCTACAAGTCCAGAAGGATGCAGATCCCTGAGCTGCTGAGCATCCATCCATCCCTGTCTCCACACCATAGGCTGCAGGGGCAGCTCATCTCCCAGGTCAGGGCCCAGCAGCTCTCGCAGAGGTTGGGCACATCTAAGAGGCTGGGTTTGGCAGTTTATCCCACCTGAGGAGGGGAGGCAGTGTTGCTGCTGCAGGAGGCTGAGATGGAGGTGATCCCTAAGCCCATGAACTGGTGAACTGGATCATATTGGTGGAGGACTGGATTCTGCCCTGGAATATGCTGAGTTCCCACCAGAGTCAGGTTCCCTTGGCCATGCTGGAAGGCACAGCTGCTGCACTGGGACCCCACATCTCTGCCACATCGTAGGTGAGTTACCCCAGGCAGAGGTACAGGGGAGGCTCTCATCCCTCACAAAAGCTATCCATGTTGTTAACTCTGAAAATGGAGGGGATGCAATGCTTCCAGCAGCCACCCCCCCTGCAACCCTCACTACAAGTGCACTGAGCAGCTACAGTAAGAATAAATAGCTCCCCACGCAGAGACCAGCAGACTCACTCTTTTTAGCAGATGCTGGTTTCTGAGGCGTTTCCTTGCTGTACAACAGGGGGAACAGCACCTTGTGCCCTCACAGCAACTGTACCAGAAACACCGGTACAGTTGATGCGAGTGCACTGGGGACTACAGAGGGTTGAAAACTACCCCACTGCTGATACCTAGCTTTGCGCTCAGCTTATTCCCCAGGATGAAACTCTCCTCATACATAATGAAAGGAAAAAAATCCCAGTGAGGTTTTGATAATCAGTTCCTTTTAACTGCAAGCAAGAGTCTAGCCACCTGTGCTACTGCTACATAGCACCTGTGCAAGCAGCATTCTTTATTTCAGAACCTTTGTGTAAAAAACCCTCCAAAACCTACAGTGCTTTTATCTTAATCAAGATACATTCAACTGTAACACATGCAAACATTTTGCTTTAATTTGACTTAGGCAGATGGGTCCACAGATTCACAGAATTTAGGGGTTGGAAGGGACCTCCAGAGATCATCAAGTCCAACCCCCCTCCCAAAGCAGGGTCCCTAGGGATCCTGTGGGCTCTGCAGAATCTCACTCAGAAGCAGGACCCCACAGAATACACCTGAACACTGATTTACCTCTCATTTCACACACTCCCAATCTCTCTCCTGAGAACTGCTACAGCATCACAGCACATCCAACTGTGCCTGCCCCACCCCGAGCATCTCCTCTGCACTTTGCCAGCCTGCCCCGTCCCACCTCATGCATCACTGCAGCAAGACACCCAGAAGCACCACAGTTTGCCCGAGATCTCTTCCCAATTCACAAGAAACCTGCAAAATCAATTTTGTTTTGGCTCAAAACACCTGCTGTTCCTGAGAAGCCCACCTGGGGCTGGGCAGAGCGATGGGCATCACCACGGGTCTAGAGAGGCCCATGACACCATCGGGATGGGAAAGTGCCGCAGGTTCATCTACCCGCCATGGCACAAAGCAGGATGAAGCCAGCCCTGGAAGCCCAACACCCAGCCCAATGCCCACCTGGGGACATCCTGTCCGGTGGGACACGCGTCCTTCATCCTCCAGTGAGCTCTGTGCAGGGAGCAGCAAAGCAGCCCCCAGCTCCCCACGCCAGTGCCGCCAGCCGAGGGGAAACAAGACATCACGCCCCGACTTGGGGTGGCTCACAAGCCTCCCCAGGCACCTTTCGGCTGCCGCCCATCCTCTCGGCCAAGGGGCTCCGGGCCAGGGCCGAGAGAGCCGCCCACAGCCGGGGTCGGGATGAGGCCGGCTGAGCCCAGTTCGGCCCGGCCCAGCCCGCGGTCCGGCTTACAGAAACCCGAGCTTTCCTTAGGGCGAATCTCGAGGGTTTCCTCTCTCCCTCCTCACCGGGCCGAAGCAGCCGCTCTCCGGGCTGGAAAAGGCAACCACCGCCCCACAAAGTTTCCTCCGAACTTTTACTTTTAAAAACCCCACTTGCCCCCCGCCCCGCTCCCCGCACGACAAACTCCGGCGTGCCCCGGCAGCCGCCCGCCTCCCGCGCCCCGCTTCCCCTCACGGCCGGGCAGGTGCCCGCGGGGCGGCCAGGCCGAAGCGGCAGCAGAGCCACGGTACCTCCTGAGTCCCGGGGCTGGCAGGGTCCCTGTGGCCGCGCCGCCTCCGCCTCCTCCTCCGGCGCCGGCCGGTCGCCCGCCCGCCCGCCTCACTCTGCGGCGCGGGAGGCGGAGGGAGGGAGGAAGGAAGGGGCAGCGGCTCGGCGCCTCCTCCGCCACCGGGCCCTCCGGCCGCTCAGGCGCCTTACGGGGCCCCGGCGGTCCCTGGCCGCGGTGAGGGGCTGCGTCTTGCCGGGGCCGGCTGAGGGTGACGGGCCGCGGGCCTCGCACGGCTCCTCGCCGCTCTCCCGAGGACAGCCCTCTCCCGCCGCCCGCCGCTGTGCCCTGGGCACGGAGCCGGCCCCGCTGAGGGGAGTGGTGGCACAGGAAGGGCGCGGGGCTCCTTCCCCAGCCGGAAACCCCTGGCCATCAGCCGGCTCCCCAGGCGTCTCTATGTGGGCTCCAGCACTTTGGGGCTGGATTTTTAGTGGTGGGTTTGGGGGGTTTTTAAGGAAAAACGCAGGCTGTGGAGTTGTGGGGACTGAAGCGGGGCCCCTGCTCTGAGGTACAGCAGGCTGGGGTCACCCTTTGCTCCAGCTCCCATGCACCAGGCTGGCATGGAGGGAGCCAGCACCGCTACCCGTGTCCTCTGCATCACTGCTCAACGGGGCCTGGCCTTACCCATCACAGAGCTGGTGTGACATTTCTTACCCATCATCACATACCTGATATTCTTTCTTTGAAGGTTGCTCCTTCCCCAGATTGCAAGCTTGCTTCCCTTTGGAAGAGCAACGCGAGCTTGTCCCCTTTCTTCTGCTGATGTTGGACATGCTGCGCTCCCACCGGCATAGTGGTTTTCTCCATCACGAACCAGTTCATGTCCAGGTACCAGGAACCTCTAAGTCTGGTGCTGCTTTATTTTCCCTGTCGATTGGACCTTCTAATGGAACATAATTTCTGCATGCCTTTCATTTTTGTTATTAGTGATTATTCCAGAAATTATGTACATTATTTTTTTCTTCCCCCAATAAATGGGTCTCCGGTGATTGAGGATGGAAAAAGCCATATCCACTCACTGAACAGCTGCTGCAGGCTGAGATTGGCCCACGGTGTTTCTTTGATGCGATTATGGAGACAGAGAGGATGGGTCTTCAGTGGTGCTTTTACCTGTGTTCAGGTCGCCATTAATCAGCTTTTAGCTGCAGCCACAGTAACATTACCTGGGTTTAGCACCCTTTCCACCTCCTACCTACACCTCACAGCCTGGCTCTTACCCAGACTTTTCTTACAGGTTTTTTTAGCACAATTGTTCGAAAACCCACTCAAATAACTTTTTTTCCTTTCCCCCTAGCAAGAATTTCTCCACATTTTCAAGCTTTTTTTTCCTTCTTCCCTCCCCCAGTCTCATCCCACTCTTCGTGGCTTACGTCTCCATTGATCATGTCACTCAGTGATCCCTTTGTACCTCCAGCCTGCCTCCTTCTAAAGTCTCAAAGCTGCTGAGCGATGATTTTAGCAAGTGGAAAATTCAAAGAGCTGGGTGTGGTCAGCACAGGGAGGTGACAGGTATTCCTCACACATGTATTGGGTGGGGCAAGAGTTAAAAGACAACAGTACGGGCATGTTCTTGTTGTCTACCTACATTGCAGATGAGGGAAGCAAGACAGGAACAGGAGGAAGGTAACAGAGGTGTGCTGGTGCTGGATGGGCCTCAAAGTGGATTAGGAAGCGGCTGGACCAAGGTGGGAAGCCCCATCAGGCAGCGTGGTCCATGATTTCTTCAGATTCTCCATTTTGAGGCTCACCTCAGAAGGCAAAAAGGATCCATCTGACTTGGATCTGGAAGCAACTGTGCTTGCCCCTGCCAGCCGTGCATCTGCTCTCCTCCTCCCTCTGCTTACTGTAAATGGCACGACTCAGAAAAGTGACTGCTTAAAGGGTAACTACCAGGCACACGCTCTGCCTGCTGTGTGTAGAGTGCTGCCAGGGCTTCGGCTGATTCTTCAGTAATCACGGAGCTGAATCCAAGTCCAGGTTCCTTCACAGCCCCCCTGTGAGACAGTGAATCCCCAGCTACACACATGCAGGTGCTCTGCACTCAGTTCTGCCGTGTGGAAAAGGTACCTGGAGCTGACATCTCCGGTGAGTCCAGTGCACGTTTCTGCTTGGGGACTGGTCTGAGTCACTGCATCAGGGGAACAGACACAACGCCCTTCTAGGAAGAGCCTGCTAACTACAGCAACACAGGGCCAGTTTGGTTTAGAAGCACGAAACTAGAACCTTTTTCCTGTTATTATTACTTTTACCGACATGGCAGGCTGTGACCACATGCTTCCCTCCCTCACCCCCACCTTTGCCCTCCTTTTTCCTGTAAATCTGGATTAAGTGATAACCATGGGTGATGGTTGTGATGTCTGCAGCCACCTCATGGTGATTTGGGGAAGGCAGATAACATAATAGCCAGGGGCTCTCTCTGCTAATGTACCCACCTGGAGAGAACGCTGGGCAGTGTCCCCTGGCACCTGCACGTGGGATGTAAATACGACTATGAGCTAGACATCTTTCTCCATGAACAGTGAGCAGACCAAGAGCCCTTTGAGCTCTCCTGAAACAAGAGCAGGCTGCACAAGATCTCCCCCTGAAAAGGACACCTCTCAAGGTTACTCCTCGAGGTCAAGAGAATCCTTGCTGCAACAGATCCTCAGTAAGTGAATTGGGAATAAGTGCAGGAAAACTTTGTGAGCTCAGCTAAGAAGTATAAAGGATGGATTGTGTGTGTATATATACATACATATATATATATATAACCCTTTAGACATAAACTGTTGACCAAGACTGGATACAGCTGCAACTAGGCTCCTCTCCAAGAAGGAATTTAGAATTCAAGGGGGTCCTTTCTGAACCTCGTGACTCAATGGGAGGGTCTCCCTGACAGCTTCATCTGGCCCTGCTCTCTGCACACTAAACAAGCACGATTGCCTTACCATCAAACCTTCATCAGTCGCGTTTATTATCAAACACTGTTACACCTTTTGTTTTATATCAATAAACATATTGTTGCCTCTCTCTCAAGAGTGAAGTGCACCCCTCTTAGCTCTCCATCCACAACATGGGTGGAATTCAGAGTGAAGTAAGAAACAGTGACAGGAGGATTGAGTGGAAGCTGTTTGCAGAGGGAAGGGGTCTTAACGTGCATTACAGGGGGTGGAATTATCTTAAAGCAATAAGCAGTGTGAATAAAACAGTATTAAAAATACTCTTCTATTAAACTAAGTAAATAGAAGTTTCCTGCTCCTCCACCTTCTTTTCTGAGCAACATCAGCCTGTAGCATTTCGAAACCATTTCACAAAGTGAAACATTTATTAGGAACAAGAACTATTACAAAAAGATACCCATAGTCTAAATATATACATGAGGTTTAAACATAGCATTTTCATGTACCTTTAGCTATAAAAATACATTAGATTAACTGTAGCCTAATTTATAAATATAGTTCTTTAAAAAAAAAGTAGTATTTCATATGAAAGCCTTACTGTGCAATGAAGGAATATATACCCTCTAAGGGGTTATTTTAAAGTTAGTGTCTAATGTTATATAACTTAGAAAATTCAGTGTGTAGAGTCAAACCCTGATTTATACAATAAGAGATACATTGACTTTTTAAAAACTTGATAAGGAAAAAATAAAAAACCAAAGAGGTGAAATATATATCATAGGTATAAAGCCAGAATACTACGATTTTAAGCATTTCGGATGATTTTGATTTTAACCACTGTTTATCAAAAATACAGAGATAAATCAAGATAGCCAGCCTTTTACTCTTTGCCTTACCTCCCTACTGTCTGACTGCAGCCCTAGAAAACTGTCTAGTCGGCAAAAGCAAAACGCTTGTCTGAAGATGTTTGCACTCTTAAGTGTTTTACAAAAATAGAAACTTATTTACAATGTTCCCATTTGGCCTTTCATGGGGAAGGGAGGACATTTTCTTGACTGGACGGGGAGATTTACCTGTCTCACATCCCCACAGGACGACAGGCACCTAGTTATCCACCACTGTTGGAGGTATGTATGTCATTTAAGGAGTTAAGCAGTATTGAAGTGCAATTTCAATGTTCACTAATAAGGAAGTTTAGGCTCATGCAAACTTTATCCTTACTTACTGCCACCCACTTTCCTTCCCCCTCTGACAAAAGGTCAACTCCCACAATAGAACTTGTTACTGAACGGGTGTATCTCTGAGCAAAGGAAGGTACCAGTTAAATCTTTGCTAGCATCAGAGAAGAGAGGTTAGCATTTCTGCTTTGAGCCCCTGACCTCTGGAAAACTCCAGGCAGCAATTTTTGCCAGTGCCCCAGTCTTTACCTGTTGATATGCCACAAGGAACCTCTGTTTGCTCTTGGGACAATCCCAGCAAGATCAGGTAAACCTCCTAACAAGCTGACACAACTAACTCCTGCGTACTTACAGCTCCTGCAGACATGGAACTTCCAGTACATTTGCCAGTGGTTCTCCAGTACAGAATCAGGAGGAGGAGGGAGAGCAGTGAACTGAGGAGCTGAAGACAGCATATGGGATGTCTGGGCATGCAAAGAAGTTACTGCAGGAGATACTAAGGCAGAAGGTGGTGTGACAGCTCCAGGGATGCTCTCTGTGTAGGTGCATACCTACACGACTGTAAGCAAGAGACACTCCAAGGCAGTTCCTTCCTCAGTGAAGGATCAGCTCCTCTGTGCTTGCCACAAGATGACAGCACTCACAAGGACAATTACTGCAAAGCTGATGACACACTTAAGCCCAGCCATAGCTTGTTCCATGGTAACTGGTTTGTACACCCACACCTTTAGCACACAGTGTGTGCTTGGGAACACCTGCCTTTTCATACTGTACTTCCAGAAATTTATTTTAAGCTACATTCATACGGGATAAAGAAGCAGTGAGAAGAGCATATGAGTTTTACTCTCATAATAACAGCTCTGGCTCAAAAAAAACAAGAGATGTCCACACAGCCTGAAAGTTACAGAGGAAGAGAGAGCAGAAAAGCTTCTTGCAGCTCTTCTGCTCCTGTCCCCAGATCAGAAGGACTAGCATGGGACGTTTTCTGTGGTATCTACCATGCTACATGCTTAGCATTCAACTCTGTGTCATCACGGTAAGTACAGTGCAAAATCCTCTTGCAAAAAGTGCTACAGTGAAGGTTTGAGAAACAATTGTGACTCATTTGGAGCCAAAAGGGTAAGCAAGTCAGGAACTTGCATTTGCAGCATGTGAAATGTGTGCACACCAAAATGTTGGGTTCAAAGGACGCTTTGAAGTCTAGCGCTGCTGGGTGAAATACTGGCCCCAAAGGAGTCCTCTAGGAAACTCCCACAAACCTCATTCAGGGCCAGAATATCACCAGTTCGGGGAATGCATACATCTTTAGAGAGACCAAGACAGCTCTTTCAAAGAGAATTTCTTTACAGATCCTTCCATGAAAGCTTGCACTCCCATTCCAAACTCCAGCTGCAATCTTCACACAAACTCTGCCAACTTCAGTCAAGGTGTATTAGCCTTACCACTCAAGTCCATTTAAGCCAAGTGAGGTGAGGCCCATATGCCTCTGAAGGTGTTTAAGTGTCCATGCTACTGGTACCAGAAGACTTTCTAACATGCCATTGATGTCCAAGTCCTTCAGGGGTACAGTTTGAAAGCAGATGTCCTGCAAACACTATGACTGACCAGCATTTCAGTCACAGGTAGCAGACAGATGCACAGCTGGGAACCTGTACAGTACAGGTGTGAGTAATGATGCCAGCAGGGTCAGTTGGATCAGTTTTTGAAGAGCCAGTTGACAAAATAGAGTCCAGTAGATTCAGTGTTTCTAGAGGAATAAAGTTAAGTGTTTCCATGTCCTTCCTATTCCACCTCCCCACACACCCCGCCCCCGCTCTGAACACGTCCCCCATGTGTCACATTCAGAGTGTCAGCATTTTAGGCCTTCTGTTCTCATGGACTCTTCTGGGACACTTTAATAGTGACTGTTTTCACTTCGGTATATTCTGCCAAAGCATATTCACCACTGGAAGAGAAGAGAGAAGGGAAAGGGACAAACAATTGTAGCACGTTAACATGCGCTTCCCGAAGAGAAGAGATTTCGACACAACTGCATTTTAGCCACTGATCAACAGCTGCTGGACCTGACATCAGGCCATTAAAACCAGATCTGAACTAACTTATACCCTCTCTCAGCCCACCACTTCTAATCATCACTAAGTGCATGCACGTAAGTACACACAACTACACCCTTTTGTAAAGGAACAGTGGAAAGCTTCTGGTCACAGTAACCCACAAGACACCCCTCGTGACTATCAGCCTCATGAAACCCAAGTCCTGCTGTGAGAACCTGTAGAAGAAACATCCAGGTAAACATAGTTATCAGGGCTTAGACAGTTACCTTTTCATTGAAAGCAAGCTTCTATCTATGAGATACCACATAATCAAGAGGGCACTGCTGCTCCAGAGACACGTACTGACAACAGACCCCACTGCATTATGTCTTGGATGGTGGAATCTGGCTCTATTCCCATGCCTTGCTCAAGGGATAAACCCCTGACATCCTTTAATTAGCCAGGCAGTCAGGCAAAGTAAACCATAAGGTCTCAATATATATGTCCCAACTGGGGATTCATTCATTTGCTGTGCTTAGCCAGTGAGGCATCTGAACATCTCAGAGCAGCAGAACAGCTACTGGAAATGGTTCCCAGAAACAAATCTGGCTTGTGAAAAAGTAGGTGCATTAGATTCCTCTGAAGAGTCCTCCAAATGGGGCAATAAACCCTGCCCCTCTCCTATACATGATGAAAATCACTTTTTAAGTCAATTCCTCAGCTCTATCTCTGACTTAGAGGGTTTAAAAATTTCTGTGTTAGTAACTAATTAGAGTTGGAATCCCTGATAGCCATGGTGTAACAGGTCAGGCTGGGGCAGAGAGAGAGAAGGTCTTTCTATAATTTAATAGCAACCTTGGGTGGTGGGAGATAGAATGATCTTGGGGATCATTCCTTGTGGGTCTAGCTCCAACATTAGAAAGTCAGAAGTAGGTCGAACTAGGAGCAATGGTAGAGCAGTCAAGGGAGGCCCAGATACAGCCATATACAGATGGAGGAGTTTTGGGTGGGTACCTGTGTCCCCAGCCAAGGTGCCAGACTTCTCCCTTGATCTAAAAATCTGACTAGTAAGGAAAACCACTTGCAAGTGGAATCGACCAAACTGGAGTTATTCAGAGCTTATAAAGCAGAGGAAGGTACTCCTGAAGGTACTGCTCATGTTCTCACATTTGTGCTTGACATCCACACTGTCCTGGCTTAACACCTCCCTGTGCAGCATTCTGCAACCCTGACAGTTTAAAAGCAAATTCAACATTATTTAAACTGAGTCACAACTGTTGTTGCATTCACCATCCACGTATAAACACAATATTGATCAAAACTTACAGTTCTCTGCCATTGCCTGACATTTTAAAGCCACCAAAAGGAGCCTGTGCATAGAGTGCGTTGTAACAGTTGATCCTACAATGAAAACATCCATTTTCAAAAGACAATTCAATATAAGGTGATGAGAACAGCAATATAAAAAAGGCTGAAATCTGTCAGTTTTCTCTCTGTACAGTTCATTCACTGGAGAAATCAGATTTTACCACTAAAATCTTATTTTGCTACAGAAACAGAAAGTATTTGAGTGGTATTGAGTCTGACCTACATCTCACTTCATCGTCTCTACTGGCTAAGCCATTCATGCTTGAGCTGGCATTTATGCTGTGTTCAGAGCTGTGCTTAAAATAAACAGCCCATCCTATTCCCTACTTTCACAGGGCATGTTCTGAAATCAACATGCCTTCTCAGAGATGTCTAAACACAAACAGGCCCCACCATCCACTTCCAGGTGTGGGAAAAAGCTGGGCTGCATTAGAGAGTTGTGCTCTATCCCCATTTCTGTAGGCACTTCACTCTGAGAAGCTTAATGCAGACACTTCCTCAGCATGTCAGAAAGGTGGAATGACTGGGAGAGACTGGTATGGCCTGTGTTGAAGGACTGTCCCTTCACACATGTACAGCACATGTATCCTTCAAAGCCCATTTTTATGCAAATATTACTCAGAGGCAGATTTTTCTGGCACCAACTCTTGAAATTAATCCTCTGTATGCATCAAAACCAGATACTGGATCTAATTCCTGTCTTTAGTGGGGGGAAAAGACCCCAGGATTCCATCTTTAAAGTTAGTCTGATATTAAAACAGGAAATTTTGGAAGCAAGAATAGCTACTTCTCTTTTTAACAGTGGTGTGGTGCCATCTACTGTCCATGCCGATTTGTGCACCTAAGACAATCCCTACGTTTGCAGCTTTCCAGTGAACTATACCGATTGAACACACTTGTCTGCTTCTCACCAGGCTGTACAGCCCTCACCACCTTATTTTGGTGAGGGGATGTTGCTTCTGAGCAGAATCTCAAGAATTAAGCGGCCTACTAATACACCTTACCTCAAGCAGTTACACACCCTCTCCCCTCCCAGATAACAAAATCCCAACCCACACTGGTCCCAAGCAGCTTACCAGACAGTTCCTGACTGCAGTGCAGAAGCTAGCGTCAACGCTCTGTCCAGGTTTTTTGTGAACACTGCAGCTGTAAGTCCATACTCAGTACTGTTGGCTCTTCTGATGACCTCTTCTATACTTTTGAACTTCATAATTGGCTGAACTGGCCCAAAAATCTGCAGAGATCAATTAAACATTAGTATGTTTAAGCAAAAGCCTTTGCTAATCATGGTAGTTTTGAAGTAATCAGAATCAGATGCTTTTTTTGGATACTGTATTTAAAACGTTGCATCCTAGCCTTCCAGAAGTTGCTGATAGAACCTCTTAAAATCTGCTAATTAAAGTGACTTCAAAGGAAGCAGAGTGATGTGCTGTAGCAGTTAATGTATACCAAGATCCAACAACTAACGGATCATCTATAACAATCAAAACAAGCAGAGCTAGATCTGGACAAGTTTCAAATGATTCATCCTTACTCCATTTACAACTCTCCTTTTGAACTCAGAAGTTCTGTATACTCAAGAAGTAATTAATATTTCAAGGACTGCAAGTTTTCTTCCTTGGTTCCAACTCTGATTCTGTCCCTGTATGCAGTTTATTTGCATGCCATGCATTTACTGTGGATGTGTTTGACCACAGACTTGGAAACTCGGCTTCCCAGGTTGCCAGTATCAAGGCAGCAGGCAAACACAATGCTTCCCTGCTTCCCAGCTTCTGGGAATGGAGTTTCTCTTCAAGTACAGTATCAAAGGTGGGGACTTTTTTCACCCTGCATGCCCTTGCAGTACTATAAAAGCCCACCAAAAGCGAGATGCAGTCTCACTCATGCTACCTTGACAGCCACACCAAGCAGTTTGCCTGGCCTGAAACAAGGGTTTCTAAATTCCTTTGTTGTGTGAGATCCAGGTGCCGAACTGGAGCCTTGATCCCAGGCAAAGGATGAACGTGTATTCACAACAAAACTGCAAATGAATGAAACTGGATAAGCTTCATGAATCATCACTTGGGATTTGGAGTCAGTTCATAAAAAAAGGGTCTGTCATGAGATTTTCAGCTCTCTTTCCCCTCTATTTTTAGACTGAAACTCATGCCCAGAGTGACTGATATCTTCCCCAGGTTCCTTAGAGATGCTGTGGCAGATCTGAGACATCTAAACATTTTGCCAGAAGTGAACAGTAAGCAGACCCATAAAAAGCGCTAGGCTAAACTATAAAATACAAATGCAAGACTTTGGCAACTACTTATTTTCCACAGGGAACATGCTGAAAAGTAGATTAACTTCTATTTCAAAGGAATATCACAGGATCTAATCACATGCAGCCTGTTCGTTTTTTCTGCATGGGAATAACGAAAGCCAAGTATTAGATCTGTACTTTGCTGGCTTTGACAATGTTTTCCTATAGGAAAAAAACAGTCAGCCTCAGGGGGTTTCACTATGAGAACAAAATCCAGGATTATTTCAGATGCTAAAGCTACTTGAGAAAAGTTCTTCAGCAGCAGTATAGCAGGACCATTTCTTCCCTCCCAACCAGCTTTAGGTCCCTGAGTTTTCGACCCACTTTTCTTCATGGAAGTAACTCTTTTTTTTACACAGTGGCAGAGCAAGAACACACATTATATTACCTCTGTTACTTTGCATGCACAAACCACAGCAAGTAATTTCAAATCCACTCAGTAGGAGGTGTGTAAGACACACAGCACATACAACCTCCCATCCGTGTAGAGTGGGAGAGCTTAACTGGCTCTTCAGAAAACGTTCAGGGCAAAGAACATGTAGAACTGCTCCAGCTTGCCACAGGTTCAGTTATTTTTATTAGTTATTTATATGTAAACTCAAAGATTCAGACAGGAACCTCTCCATCACCTCTGTTCCTTATTCAGAAACAGCATTTACAGCAGCTGTGTCTAGGTAAGGCATGTGCTTGCATTCTGCACTGCATCAAGTTCTCCTGAAAAACTTGAGGGTGGTGTTATTCACTAAGGGTTTGTTATGTCCAGTGAGCACACTCACAGAGCTCCTTCCCTTTTGGAAAACCAAATAAAATGGAGGAAAGCAGCAAGGCATTAGAAAGGGCTGGCACACGAACACCGATTAGGTGCATAAAAATTGCCACTAAAATACGTTGACAGGTTTACTACCTGTTCTGCCCTCTTTCTCCTCCTCCTCCTCTCACAATCCTCTCCCCTCCAAATTGAAGCTCACCTTGCAGTTATGTCACTAGTAGAACAGATTTCAGCATCAGGCACTTGTTAGGACACTGAAATAAATGACTTTGCTGTTCTCTTCCCTCAGGTTTTCATTTCAAAGCACGATCATACCTCTTTTCTTTCCCACTTACAGCAGCCAATATATATATATGAAGGTTCAGGTGACTTGTACTGTACCTCCTCTTTGGCGATACGCATGTTGTCGGTGACCTCTGAAAACACAGTGGGTTTTATAAACAGGCCTCTGTCTTCAATGGCAAAGCCCCCACACTCCAGCTTAGCCCCTTCGCTCTTTCCACTTTCTATGAGCTCCAGGATTTTATCAAACTGGTTTTGGTCAATCTGTTAGACACAAAAGGAAAAGAAACAGAAGGCAGCACCTTTATTATCATGGTTCCAGAGACTGGAGTCATGGTAGTTGGCCCAGGGGCATACTTCCAGGGTGCTGTCAGACCAGGTAAGCGTACATCTCTTTCTATGGTATGGCAGTCAGGCAATAAGCAAGTTGAGACAGGACACAGGCACAGCCCCAAGTCACAGGAAAACACAAGGTGAAGTTGCATGTGATAGATCAATCTGATCTAACAGTTGCTGCCACATGGAGGGGTCTCCTCACGTCTTCCTCCGCATCCTGATACACAGTTCTGTGACTCATCTCATTCCAGCTTTGGGACTTACCTGCCTCCTCCATACACTGATTTAGCTCAGTAGCACCACGAGAACAGCTTGAGATGTGTTTTGCTGGGTTAGCAACCTCAGTCAGCTCAGGGATCCCTCAGCCAGGGAATATGACCAGCAAAAGAATCGGTTCTATTCTAAATCGATTCAGCTGATTTTGCTGTAATGTAGTTTCACCTGCAGTATCTGTTCCCAGCTGGAAGAAGCCAGCAGGCTCTGCCTCCTTATCTTTCCACTCATGCATGCTATGGAAACAGCCTCGAAGACAAGCCCCATTAGTGGGTGATTCAGAACACCTACCGCCCTAAGTCTTTTTAAAATCAGAATCCCTTTCGAGACTAGTACCATCCCAGCACTTTTTGTTCCCTGGACTGGAAGCCATATCTTCACTTTTAACTACCAACCTTGTCTAAGTCCTCCCCACCCACACCTAAACACACAGTAATCTCAAACAGTGAGTGCTGCTGTGTTACCAGCCTTTAAACTAGGGGGTTCAGCAAGGTGAAGAAAGAACAGTTCAGTTACAGGACACTGAAGTCACACCAGTGCAGCCCCGCACCAGGACTTGGAGGAGACATCACGCACTCCAGAAGCATGGTGGGTCATGTGCTGGGAAGAGGTGCAGAAGGCCACAGCATTTCTGATCAGAACTGGTCCTTCTTTTGCACAACACATGCAGCAGTGCTCTGCAGGCACTGTCAGGTTTCAAAAAGATGTGGTTATTGGCATGATGCGTAATTAAGCGATGAGACACCTCAGCCCAGCACGCTGCAGATGGTAAAACACATATGGAAAAGTTTAAAAAAGTAAAACTAACAAAAACCTTGACAAATTCATTGAGGGGATTAAATAAGAGACTCCACCCACTCACTCAAGGTGCCCTGGCAGCATGGGAGATTATTCCGGACGCCAGGTAACTCCAGATGCTTGTACTGGTTCAGTACCCCTCCCTAGGCATCTGGTTTTATTTCAGCAGGGCCAGCTGCCAGTTGGGACTGTTTACATGGAGTGTTCCACACTCCAGTCCTCCAGATTACAGACTATATCCTGTCCCTATTAATCCTGACCACACGCAATCCAAGTTTTCATGC
Organism: Gallinula chloropus; assembly: GCF_964237585.1. Taxonomy (NCBI): domain Eukaryota; kingdom Metazoa; phylum Chordata; class Aves; order Gruiformes; family Rallidae; genus Gallinula; species Gallinula chloropus. The sequence goes on along the minus strand of NC_140094.1, from coordinate 16,807,666 downwards.
TTTTAGACAAATATCAAAGCTTCAGGAGGGTGTCCTTGGGGTACTTCTGGTACACAGCAAAACCAGAGAACAGCACATGTCCTGCAACACAGATGTGCGTGTCACACGCTGTGGACAGCTTGTACTAAGTGCTCATGTTCTCTCATGTGTTAAGATGCTACCCAAAAGAACACTCAATACATGCTACTGCAGGAGGAGATGTGTGCCCTCGTGTCAGATACAGAGTGTCACATCCTAAGTTTGGCAGGTGTCATGTATATTGTCTATTTGTCTGGTTGCTTAGTTGCCAAATGTAAATAACCTGAAAAAAAATCTGCAAGCGCTTTCCATCCTGGCATGTCTGTGATCCAGACCAATCCAGTTCATCCACTTCACATCACAGAAAACAAAACAAGGATATTTATACAGCTGTAACGTGTTGCAAGGCAAACTATAGTTAGATGAAAAGACACTGGGGAAAGAAAACATTTGTAAAAATGACATGCAAGGGTGGAACTGTTTGTCATTGTAACTAGAGCTTGTAAGGCTTGTTTAAATTCTGTCCCCTACTCCACTATTATTTATGGTTTGAGCATTGGCTTCTATTAAAAACACACGATCTGGTAGAAAAAAATTCTCCTATTTGTCCATCTAAATGAAAAGAGAAGGAGGCTTCTAAGGATGCAATGCTGAAAATCTGAGAATCCCCAGATCTTTGTATCTTGCTTCATTTAAGTCAAGACTGTATTTTGCCCTGTTCCAAACCTAGCATTTGTAATCCTACAGAATAACCCCACAACCGTGTCCAACAGACTGCTGGACACAGACTCTTTCTACTTGCATATTTTACTTTCAAGCTTTAATCCTAAAGTATACAAACGTCTACAGTGTGAGGAAAAGATTCATCATCTTAAAAATCAAACAATAAGTTTTGGGGTGAGTAACTACTGGCTAGCAAGTGCTGTGAGGCAGCCTTAGAGCTTATTTTACTCCTGTAGACCAGGTCTTACAGACCACAAATCCCAGTATTTGGGATTCTACAGTAAAAACACCAGTCTAGTCTTGTTCTAATAGAATCCTTGCTCTAGTCCACCACGACCTCAGCCTCATCTAATGCAGTCTGCTGTTACAGTTCTGTAACTGGTTAACCAGTTTGCCATCTGTGCTGATGTATTTTATTACTTCCTGTGATACAGCTCACATGAATCCAAAGTTAAGAAATGCCCTTGGTCTGCATTTGAGGTTGGCACTCTACTCAAACAGCCCTGATCATCCCTCAGGTTTCTTGTGGTGTCCTTTGAATTCCAGCCAGCCAACAGTCAGACACATGTGAGTTTTGGAGAAGTCTCATCAGAAGCATGCCTTATTTCTCTTTAATACTCTTTAAATTTGACCTACTTTTGATCAGAGCAGAGACATTTTTATCAGCATAACCCAACAGTGCAGCTGACAGTCTCTTCCCCACATGCAGACCATGAGGGCCCATGCCAAGGGACAGTAATTCACATCAGGGAACTGACATGAGTAAAACCTTTCTTCCTCACTTCTAAAAAGGCTGGATTAGACTCGAATCATCCAGTTCCCCAATTTAGTTAGTATGTGCAGTGCAACACAGGAACAGGCAGCTGCAGACAGAACCACTTCTCCAGTACTAGCTTACATCAACTTTTAACTTCTAGTGGAAAAGTATTGCCTGTCACCCCACGCTGTCCTGCTCCAGGTTATCTCAGCAGCTTCTCAGAGCACTATGCTCAGCTGCAGTGTGGCTTGATTTCACAGAGCACCAGCTCAAAGTCCAGACTGCAGAGTCTCTCCTATTTTATGCTTTCTGAACTCTGTAGGAGTTGCTGGTCCTGTTGTCTGGCTACAAGTACTTGAGGCTGATGTAAGACTAAAAGGATCACGGGCCATGACCACCACCAGCCTAAGATCTGGCTCCAACTGCTTCCCACTTGTGGTTTTTACGCCAGTGGTCATCCCAGAATGGGGTCTACATAGCAGCACGTGGACTGTTTATGTAATGCCATTGCTTATGTTCAACCTGACCCACAGGAGAACAAAAGAGTGATGTGGATCTGAAGCAACTGAGGCCTGATAAGGAGAAATGAAGAAAGAGGGAGAAAGGTTATTTTTCCTGGTGATTATTCCCTTATCAGTTTGGGGTAAAAAACCTCCAAACCTCACAGCAGAGCAGGTTACCTCAGGAACAGAGGAAAAATTTGGACAGTAACGTGTGGGCAGGTGTGAATCTGCTAGTTTTGCAGGTATTTTAAGCCCTTGTGACACTGCATTATTTTGCTCTTCTGCTTGAATTTCTCCACATCGTGTCTTACAGCACAGGCTCCAGACAGCAAACCACTGTATCTGCAGAGGAAGTGGTTGTTCCTTTGCACTGGCAGCCACATGAAAGCTTTGGGATTAACAGTTTCCTCCCACTCTCTCAACACCTTCCCATCTTGGGTTTGACGGTTGCATACACAGAAGTTCAGGTGTGTGGGGGGTGCTCTCTCTCCTCACTACAAGTCTAACAGGTAAGCCAGCACAGGAAAGAGGACAGATGGGCCATATTTAAGATCTCACCAGATGCTGCTATTCTGGCTTAGTGTTACTCTTAATTACAGCTCTGCATGCAAAGAATCTTCCTTACGCCACAGTAGTGGTACCAGAACACGGTGCTCTCTCACTGTGCTCACTGGGAAGTGATCTGACGGCCTGGGAAGAGCTGGGAGCATTGATGAACTGAAACAAGCAGCTCTTCTACATGTTCTGCTCACTGCAGAGTGTTTCACCCTTTAAAACCTCCCAACTACTCCCAGTGGTTTCAGGGGCTGAAATCAATGGTCTCTGTCAGAGCAGCCAGGTGAACGTGGTCCTAACATGGGACTGACTATAAAGGCAGCTCACTTACTGCTACTTCTGAATAAGGATTAGGATGATTATAACTATAATTTATATAATTATCTGAAAGAAGGTTGTAGAGAGGTGGGTGATGGTCTCTTCAGCCAGGTGACAGGAAGATAGGACATGGGGAAATGGCCTCAAGCTGTGCCAGGGCAGGGTCAGATCGGATGTTAGGAAAAAGTTCCTCACTGAAAGAGCTGTCAGGGCCTGGAACAGGCTGCCCAGGGAGGGGGCTGAGTCACCATCCCTGCATGTGCTTAAAACAGGGGTAGATGAGGTACTTAGAGATATGGTTTAGTAAAGGAAAGGAACAGTTGGACTCGATGATCTTAAAGGACTTTGCCAACCTAGTCATTCTGTGATGATGTTGTATTAAGAATAAAAAACAACCCCCAAATCAACCAATCAAAAAAAAACCCCAAACAAACAAAAAATAACCCTGAAAAACTTATGACCCTTAACAGAATGTAAGAGCAGAGATTGAAACAGTTGAAGCTCTGTTGAAGGAAGTTCCAGCATAGGATTATTTTCCCAAGATGGATGAGCAGTTTAAAATCTCTTTCTAGGCAAGTTACAGGGACAGGCATAGCCCCAGCACAAACAGGGGATGTACAACATCCTATTCCCCATGCATGAAGATATGAAATGAGGTTGGCATGCATGAATCATGTAAATGGGCCTAGAGCCAGCTAAGGGGAGGCAGATGTCTCCACGGGCATCCCTTCTCTGAGGGATCCTATACAGCATCAAGGAGAGCGCACAGTTGAGTACTGAGACCAGGAGATGGAGGCTTCAGATTTCTGGAGGTCTCCCTTTATCTTTGGTAGCAAGCAGTGGCCCTTTAAGAAGATCTGACTTGAGGATCATCCTACTCCAAAGCTCTCCACTACAGATGAGATTGCTTTGGAAGGAAAAAATAAGAGGAAGGATCTGGAAGCATTGACAAGGCTGGTCATGACAGCAGCTTGGCATGGTTCTTCCTCCTGATTCAGCTGAAATCTCTCCAAAGGATCAGAAAGGGGGCAGGGGAGGAGAGGGGAGGTGGGGACTCAGGACTCCCTGGGCTCTAATACTTGTCATCACCAACACAGCCAAGTAGCTGAATGGCCGTTTCTGCAGCTGCACTCTTCTGCGCGTCGCAATTGCTCACTGCAACATGCTTTGTGTTACAGTACCAGGGAGACAGCCCCTTCCATAAAGCTGGATAAGAAGTGAATTAAATACATTTGTGTTTAAAAAAAATTACAACATAATGTTTCAACAGTTGTGATTAATTGGTATTTAAAATAGAAAAATAAAGCCATGATACATTACTCACCCCTCAGCGCTTCTGCTGGGACCATATTTGTAAGGATAATATTTACACAAGGAAAATTAAACAAAAACACAACCAAAAACCAAAGGACAACTGTTCTCAGGCACACAGTTACCTGGGGCCCTTGTTCGGTTCTGGCATCAAAGGGGTCTCCAACAAGTCTCTTCTTGGCATACTCCACGCTGCGCCTGACGAACTCCGGATATATCTGCTCCTCCACAAACACTCGCGAGGCAGCCGTGCAGCACTGACCTTGATTGAAGAACACGCCTTGATGGGCACATTCCACTGCCAAGTCCACTGCAACATGGCCCAGGAGGGAAAAGTGTTACCACATGCACAGATTCAGTCTTCCAGTGTTTCCAGACTTGTTTTTTCCCTTCTCTTTTGAAAGCCTCTTGAAAAAATGCTGACAAGGGTCCACACCCATACAAGGCACTCACAAGGCCTCATACTGCCCTCACACCAGATCTCTTCTTATTTCCACCCCCTTCCCGCCTTTTGTCTCAAGGTCTAGTCTGCCATAGCTCCTGACACTTTCTTCCACAAGGATTCACTGAGGGCAGTAACCAGTTTTTCTTGCCATAGGAATTCAGATGTGGATTCTTGCATTGTTTCCTGAAGGCTACTTTGAGCACTGACTGTTCAGAAGGCAGTGTGCTCAGACCAGGTCCTTGCAATGCTCACTGTTAGCAGATGACAAACATCTTTAACCTCTACTGTGCTGTGCCACAGAGTAGAGAGTATTTTCCCCAAGCCAAACAAGATTTGCCAGTCACTGGTGGTCACAGGATACATGTTATGTCCATCTCCTAGCACTACCCACTGATGCAATAAGTCACAACAGAACATGCAACCTTCAGACCCTCAGGACAGAGGTGAGGCTGGATTAGATCAGGTCCTACAAAACCCTTTTGTCACTGGAATGCCTGCAGAGGGGCTGCGTTTTAGGAAACCACTTTCCACTCTGCTTAGTTCCGGCTCTGCAGTACCACCAGCCAAAAAGAAAACAGCAGAGACACATGCAAGATTTAATCATAACTGTAGCCATCCTTCAGGAAGGCAACAGTACAATGGTTTGCTTCTTTGCCCTGGGAATGGTCCCTGTGCTGGGTACCAGCAAAGCAGATCTAGACATGGGTTTCCTCCATCCAGGGAGATACAGCGGCAGTCCCACTGACACCAGGCCTGCTAGCTGCCAGAGGACAGCAGAAGCATGCAGAAAGCACCAAGCTCATAGCCTCTTACAGCAAATAAACAGCAGCAAATACTTACAGTCTGCATCTGCACACACAATGCAGGGGTTTTTCCCTCCAAGCTCTAATGTCACCCTTTTGAGGTTGCTTTTAGAAGCAGCTTCCTTGATCAGTTTTCCAACCTGTAGCATTGAGACACAAAGAGGGCACAAGCTGTATTTCCCCAACAGTCTTACCTCAGTGTGTCAAGTGGGGTGCTAAGGAGGGTAGAAGAGCCTGGTGAGTAGCTGAAGCATGTAGAAGTCAGGGACAGCATCCTCAAATGGTTTGTTTCCTACTGCTGCGGTGGGATAGGTCAAAACCAGCCCCAGAATTTTTGTCTGGTTTAGCCAGATCTGGAAGGATGAGCTATGTGGGAGAGCTGCAGAAGCTGTATCCTTGAAGCTACCTGCTACCTATAAGAGCATTTAACAATCTATTTTTGTTAGAAACAGTATGAGTTAAAACTATTTAGGAGCTTCAATTGTTGAGGCAGGTTATTTTTTCTAAGTGTGACCTTATTATACGTGTATTTCCTCATTTTTAACTGGTTTTCTCATATTTTACCACTGCACATGGCAACCTGAAGTTCATTTCTGCCTAAAACCACCGGTTTCCTGGAGAGGAACTGTAAGGAAAGCATCAGGCAGCTTGCTGGCAGTTATAGGTCTGTATTTCTCATGGTTTGCCTTTGTAAATCGAGCGAGTCGCCTTTAGTCACTCAGCAGCCTAGTCCTAGCAACAGCAGAAATCAGTGATGCATCCTGCTGCAGATACACACAGCTTTGCAAGAGGCATCGCTCCAAGCTAGCTGGCCAAAGAGGAGTAAGTTAATAAAATAAGGGAAAGCAAGAAATCTAGATGGGAAAATTCTCATGGAGTTTAAGATTAGTATTTCCAGGCTGGCACTGAGCCCAAGCTGGGGCTTAAATACTAAGTCAAAATGTATTTTGAATTAGCTTCACTTCCTGGCTCAGAAACAGTAGCATTATGCTGCAAATACTGCAGAGATGCAGCTGAATTCGCAGATGGGTGGAGGGGGAAGAAAACACTTCTAAATCACACATGCATTAGCAAAGAATCTGTCTCCCTCGGTGTTTCCCGCACACCCATGGATTAAGGAAGACAGGCACAGCATCTATAGGATTTTTTTGCCTACAGGCTCCAGCAGCTGAGACTTTCCTTCTGGCCCTAATCCACTGGATATTCCTTTTTCATTAAAAACCCAAACAGATCCATGTGGGCTGGATGAGTCTATAAGCTCTTTTGTTTTCATACAGCCAGCATCTCATCTGGGCTAAAAGTTTCTGATCTAGGATTTGGAGAGAAACATGTAACTGGGTAAACTCCTAGATTAGACCAACTATCAAGAGAATAAAAACTCATTGTGAACTTTTCCTTTATCGCGTTGGTGTTTTGTTCCCATGATCCCTGTACAGAAACAGAGGCTTAGCACACCTTCTCCTGTGGGATAAGCAAAGCAGTTCGGATGTACACAAAGCCACTAGATGGTACTGTTGTTAAATGCAGCAGCTTCTGAGCGGTTAGAGAGTTACCTGTACCAAGAATACCATGCAAGGTAGCTTATCATCGTTATACAATTAGATTACACTCTGCAATTATTAGGATAGACATAAGAATGGATGAATTCAGCAAATCACTGATTCACAGACTTGTAGGGGTTGGAAGGGACCTCCAGAGATTATCGAGTCCAACCCCCTGCCAAAGCAGGGTCCCTAGGACAGGGCACACAGGTCGGCATCCAGACGGGGCTGGAGTATCTCCAGAGCAGGAGACTCCACACCCCCTGGGCAGCCTGTCCAAGGACTCTGTCACCCTCACTGGGAAGAAGTTCTTCCCCAGATTGGTGTGGAACTTCACATGCTCCAACTTGAGGCTATCGCCCCTTGTCCTGTCCCCACAGACCACTGAGAAGAGGCTGCCCATTTCCCTTTGCCTCCCACACATAGCGAGAAAATTCTAGAGCAGTGAGTGGAAAAATGTTGATGTTTCTAACCAAGCTTTAGTGTGAGAATTTTCACCAGCCATTACTGGAGACAAATATGTTTGCATGTCACAGCTCTGCTCAATTCGTGAAGCAGGCCAAACCATGCACTCCTTTCCCCCATACAGATACAGAAGAGGATGGCTATAGATGTCTGATAGTGCAGAGGTCTCACTTCCACCCCTCTCTTAAGCAAGGCAGCTGCAGGGAAAACAACAACTGAATCGAAGGTCCCTTCCTGTGCAGTCTCAAAAGAAGCTCAGGTGTTAATCCCATCCACGTCAGCAGAGGAAGCCTTGGGCACGGGGCCATGTTTTTATTTAAGTCCTAGTTCCTCAGAGGTAACTAAAGCCAAGGAAGAATTGTTCAGGGCTCTGACTGACATGTTTACCAGGTGCACATGTTTGCAGGGCAGGACTAGCAGACAAACTTGCCCAGAAGGTCCATCGGGTCAATGACATGACGTTAAGTTGCTGCTAGCCTCCCCTGTAGACTGTCTTACCTCATGTCAGAGCATCTATTACAGCTCTTGCACAAACGTGGCAGTTTGGCAAAACCCAGCACAAGGACCTGAATTAGACCAACCCCAAACATTTCCAAGAAATCCTGCCACATGGAATATGATGGAAAATGATGTTGGCTATATAGAAATCACTGCTCCAGTCTTATGCAGGTGGGAGTTTTAGAATAGAATGCTAAGAGGAAGAGCAGGTGTTTTATAAAAAAAAAAATCCATCACCTACCTTTGTTGATCCAGTAAAAGCAATTTTGTCAATGCTGTGATGGGTAGAAATGGCAGCTCCAGCTGTGGGGCCATAGCCTGGCACTATGTTCACCACACCTGGAGGGAAACCCACCTAAAACAGAGGTTAGATACAGCTCTGTAGAGAGATTTTTGAGCACCCCGGAGCTGATCTGCATGAGAGTGCAGTTCAGTTCCCCAGCTGCTTGCATTAGTTGCACTATATTCCTTGTAATGAAGGACTGAGAGTTGCAGATAAGGAGCTTATACCAGATACATCACCGTTCTCCAGATTCCCCAGTAACATGGTTGCGTGTTACCAGCTGGAGTAGACGTGGGTGAAAGTAGCAGCCATGCTTTGGAAATGCCAAGTTTCAGTAAGAATTCTTGGAGGAGTCCCAGCTTCAAGTCAAAAGAGAGCAAGTCTTTTGGCCAAACTTGGCCCCCAGCTACTGCTGCGCAGCTGGAGCCAAGGGGTAACTGAATGAAAGTTTGTTTTGAACAAAGGTTGACATTTGTGGTTCTTCAGGGGCCAGAGGGATTAAGGAGTCAGTAAAACCTCACTAGATGATGGGGCTAATAAAACAGGAATACAAGAGCAGATGGTAACAGACATATGCCAGTTTCCACCACATTTACAACCTAGATTAGCCAACTAGTAGTTTTGCCAAAAGAGACAAATGGCAAAACTTTAGGTGAAATTCTAGTGCGAGGAGAAGTGCAGGACTTACTGGTCTGTTTTTATTTCCTGAAACAAGAGTTTCAAGGATTATGCTCTTCTAGGGTAGCCCTCCCCTACTACTGATTGCACAAGGCTGTTTTTCCTGTATTTTCTAACAACGGAATTGCAGGATATCAAACATTTACTTCATTTCTTGTTGCTTTTTTAGGTAAAAAAAAAATCTCAGTAAATGCAGTTGCTCCTTCCTGTTGCAGAAAAAAACAGGAATTAATTGCTCCTGCCCCATCTGGCAACAAGTTATCTTCATAAGACTCCCCCTCCCTATTTTTTCTTTTCATAAATTAGAAAGTCTGATTTTTTCTGTGGATGTAACAATGATAAAAGTGAGTTTAATAAGAGTTTGCATCTTGGCTAATGAGTTTTCAAGAAAATACTGCATGTCAAACTGCGCAAGTAATGGTGTTTGGAGTCAGCAACAAAGCCACAAGGAAACAGAAAATTGGTTCAGGTCACCCTGAGCCAAACAGTTTTTTTCTATTTTTCAGCAAAAATGAAAGCCAAAATATTTTGATTGGCTCAAAATTGTTTCATTGAACTTAACATGTAGTTTGCTTGTGTGTTAACATCTTCTGAATCCTTTTAAAGATGAAAAAAAAAAAAGAAGTTTAACTTATTCTTCTGAAAAACTGCAAAGAATTTAGATAATTTTGGGAGGAAAAAGGAGCATCTTAAAAATTATTCTACTTTACTCACACTTCAAGGACAACTGGGAGAAAAAGGCAGCTTAGAAATTCAACTTCAAAAAGTTAATTTCATGAGAACTGATTTTTTTGAGGGGGATTGCTATGCCTGTGTTTGGGGAGCTATATGTCAGAGTGAAAAAAGCAGTTGTGTGTCAGGGCTAACTAGAAGTCATGAAAACTGTAGCCTATGCTCACTCATCTTGTGTAATCTTATGAAGTCAATTAACTGCAGAAGATACTTAACAGGTAGTTTTTTTCCACTGCCTTTCCTGACGGAGGAGTGTCCGTTATTAATATATCCTGTTTTCTCCCAGGCTAAACCAAGAACAGACAAAAATCATCATCATTTGACTGAGCCTAGCAAACACTTTCCAGCTGAAAGGCAAAAGCATATCTACAACACCTATAGTTTTCCTTACAATTAGTCATAGACATAGAGAGCTGATGCACTGACCCATGCTGGAAGGTACTGTGCACCTCCCACCACCTTGGTATGATTAAGTGGTCTGAGGGCAACTGAGATCCTACCTGCAAAGCCCTAAATCAACATTTTGAAATCCTAACATACAATCTTCCCTTTATGTTAGTATCCAGTTGGCTTTACAGGCCAGACATAGATAAAGTGTCCTGCTAACCACAGAAATGATGAAGAATTGTTTCCCATGGCACTCTGTACCATTTTTAAGTGGGATAATTCAACCTAGATAAATATAACACTACAGTCTAATCCCACTTTTTCATCCTACTGCCTAATAAAACTGAGCAGTAGTCTTTCCTTCTTTTGGGAGAGGGGAAGACAAGGCAGGGGAATAAAAGCATTATTTTTACTCCCTGCAGCTTCTGGAGAAAGGACAAAAGTCTACAGGTTTCGTGATCTTTGCTATTCCCCAGCCAGCCACCAGCAGTCACAAAGGCCTTTGAAGGAAAAGGCTGAACACAGAGGTTGGTTCTTGCTTTCCTCTCTGAGGCTGTAACATCTTTAAAATATAAAAACCTGAACAACAAATTCAAAATACCATCTTGCTTAGGACCTTAAAAGAACAGTACCTACACAGGATGTTCAGATTTCCTTACCTCCTTGATCAGTGAGCCAACGTACAGTGATGTGAGAGGAGTTTGTTCAGCTGGCTTAATAACCAAAGTGTTTCCACAGCACAGCGCCGGTGCCATCTTCCAAACCAGCATTAGCAATGGGAAGTTCCACTGTGAGAACACAAAGCTGGTCAGATCAGCCTGGCACAGTCACCTCCTCACTTCCCCACAGCATTTTACCCACCGTCACACCGCCAAGGGAGAAAGAAGCAATCAGGAGGACAGCCACAAAGAGAAGTGGCTCCTTATAGTACTGTGTTTGCTTGGACTATGGAGTATAACTTCTTTAATTCCTGAAAGATCCCAAATATTGCTGCCTCTCCTCAAACTAATCCTTGGAAGCTGGACAAACCTCTGCATAATGTGACCTCATTCTTTACAGGAGTCTGATCACACTTTGTACAGGATTTCAGCTGCTCACAGGAGCCGTGTGTCAGAGGGGGTGTTCTGATAAATCCCTTTTGTACAATGTCTGTATGTGGGGGAATGATATGGTGCAACTGCTCATCAAAATAAACCCCTCAATTTTTCAGTGTTAGGAACAGGCTGAGTAATGAGGAGTTACACGATGTCATTCAGTTCCAGGTTTATAACGAGGAAACTGCAGTGGGTTGTTCAGTCGTGGAAATCAGGGGAGGTCTTACACTCCTCCTTTCAAATTGTAAATTGCTCCTTTCCAATTAGTTTTCTTATTTGGAATTAGGAAGCAGTCCACATCAGTTTCCTCTGTGCTAATCTCTCTCATGGTCATATGTATTTGTAGATCTTGGAGCCTAAGCAAGAACTGGAAAATCTAGCTCACACTGAATCTCAGAGAGGTCATTTGGCAGCAGAAAGGATTTCTTCATTAAAAATAATTAATGCTGCTTTAGGGATGATGGAAGCAGGCCAACAGTACGGGGACTTCTTGTCAAAACTCATGCCAAGGGCCTTCAGCTATCGACAAAGAAGCCAAATATGTTAGGAATCCACAAATTCACACTTAGAAATAAATTAGCAGTGTAGCTTTTAAGAGATGAGTTCTGTTCTAACCCAGCAGCCCTGAGACAAAGCAGAACGCACTCTAATGTGCTATTCTTCAGCTTGCCTCTTCCTCCTTCTCAGACCTGTTTCATTTCAGTGATCTTCTCCAATGGCCACATCCCATAATTGGACAGTTTGTCTTTTTCTCCTATGCCTTCTTGGAGGCTTCACTTTGCAGCTTGAGCCATCCATGCCTACTTCTCCACACTTTCAGAGCATGACATAACTCAATCAGGAGCCTTCCCTTACAGAATGGCCGGTGAAAGTAACACCAAAGGACTCCAGGGCTGCCTCATGATATTGTGTTGGGGTAAAGGTCAGTCATAAGCTGCACTTGCTAAAAACTTCCCTTGCTAAGAATGTTAATCAAGCCTAAGGAAAAAGAGAGAATTGATAATAGGTCTAGGAAGACACATGCAGAAGAGTGACATAAACTCTTTAAATCAAATCAGAATATACAAACCCACAGACTGTTGGTGTTAGAGATCAAACTGGAAAAAAAAATGGAGGAGATTTGTTCTAAGAAGTGAACTGAAGACAGATGTGGTTTTGTTGACTCCACTCATCCTGTTCACAAACACAATGTTGAACTGGAGTCAAAGTTGGTTCTGTACTTTCTATTGTATTTATGGCTGATGTAAGGTCAACCTGAAATACCAGAAGTCCCACTGCTTCCCAGTATAGTGGTCCTCCAAAGCATCCTACATGTAGGTTTGTAAAGAAATAGCTTCCAAAAGCAGTGCTAAGTGCCAAAACTGGCTGAAGCATGACAGGGAGATACCTTGTATTTGGTGATCAAGGTGAGGAACCTGATGTTTTGATCCTAAGTCACAAATTCTAGTTGCTCACAGTCACATTGCTCGTTCAGACAGAAAAGCTGCCCAGAATTCATTGAGCCAAACACGATAACTAGCACTGACCACCTCCCACTTTGCCTCACCCTGACATTGCTGAACAGACCGTACCACCTATCACTGGGGATGTGGGCTCAGTCCTGAGGAAGAAAAAAGAAGAATTTTCCCAGGTATCTTTGGGAACTGGTCCAGACCTGATATTCCCAGGGTCCAGAAAATCCAATACCCCGCAGGCATTTCTCTCTGGCTCTCACATAACCTTATCCCAAAGGTAAAGCTATTCTATGGGCTCTTACTGATCCACGTATCCAAACAGAGAATCTTGGCACACCACCATTTGCTTCATGGCCTGTAGGAGACCACGTTCAAAGCATTTTACAACCAGGCAGGAACAAACTATGTCTCCCATGTAGTTGTAAAGTCTTCCTGGCTGTCTGTTTAAACAGAGCAAGCAACACACTAAACTGGAGTTATTTCAAGAACTAGGCACACTGTCCCCTCAGCAGAGAACAAGACATTAAGGAAAAGAAAGATTTAATCACAGAAAGTTCAGAGAACAGCCAGGGGTTATTAATGGTGGCTATGATTTAAAACTCAAAACTATGCATCAGTGGTAGGCAGCAAAAAGATGGTTGTCCCAGCAATGCAAGAGTCAGAGAGCTCTGACTGGTCTCTGGTGACTGGTGTCAGCTTTGGAGAAGAACAGAGCATCTGATCAGGAGACCCACCCTTCCACTGCAGAGGCCTTGGTGTTGCCAAGAGCAATTGGCATGGGGGTAAACCAAGAAACTACATCAGGGATCTGAGATGGGAGTTCCCTGCAGAACAGCTGTGCTTAACTAGGGAGCAAATGGCTGCAGAGTGAGATGGGGTGTGCACATGTACTTCACCCAGTTCTAAGGCAGATGCAGGGCACCATCACTGTTACTTACTGGAGTTATAGCTCCACAGACACCCATTGGTTCATGCCTGGTGAAGCAGACAAAATTTTCATCTGCAAGACAAAAAAATAAAGACAAACAGTCAAAAATCCTTGCTTCCACAGAAAGACAGAAAACTGCATGGTAACAGGTTGGGGACAGAACTAAAATCATATTAGCCAAAGAACCTGTTCATCATAACTCATGCCCCTGGGATGTTCCAGGTGGATGAAGATCTGTTTCAGAACAGGTCTTGTGTTAGCTCAAAACCCAAACACTGCTCATGTTCACAGTGGATCCTTTACAAAACAGGGGTTCAATTCCTTCTGCAGTCTCCCTGTGCTGAGGCTAAAATGGAGGATAGCTCCCTCCCACACTGAAGAGCAAGCACAAATTCAATTCAGATTGTGTCCTGTTGAAAGAAACAAAGCACTTCTTTCCCTGAGGGGGAGTTTTTAAGTCCATTCTGTATGGGAATCATATGCAGTGTTATAGGAATTGCACTGTGGTAAAAAATAACAGGAAGCAATACCATTCATCTTAAAATACTGTGATTACTTTTGCAAAGAGAAAGCAGGAGGGACGTTTTTACTTACAAATTAATTCTTGATGAAAACCTAGTTTCATTGGGAAGGTCTGACAGAAGACATGAACATTTCTAATTACAGTTTTTGTAAGTGATCTCAAATCAAGACCAATGAGCTAGGCCAGGAAAGCTTCCTGTTACTCTGAATGAGGGTGACAGATCTCAGTTTATATGACTCCCTTTGCTAATGGCACAGGTTAAACTAATTCAGCTCTTCAGAGCCTTTCCCCCTGGCGTCTCATTTTTGTCTGCAGTGCCTGTCCTTCATGCAGTCTCAGTGATCACCCTCACACAGGGACAAAACAGGCTGATTTTGAAAATGCACCATAACACTTAGTGTGCCACATGGACCTCCATTGTCTTAACTTGTTCACCCCAAAACTGTATTTGAACTTATATCTGAACCAAAGCATCCTCTGTCCCTATCACAGCTGTGCAGTGTGACCACTCTGCTTCTGTGGCCTAGGAAATGTTTTGAAAAATTTCTTTCAAGTGTCAGAAGACTTGACAGAGTCCCTCCAAGAGCTCAGCACTTTGGCTCCTAAGAGGAGTCAAGATCTCGAACCTTCTCTTCAGTAAGAGTCTCTCCAAACATTTGTGAACCAGTATTTTCAGGGATGTGGGAATGTCAATGAGGTGGGAGGCACTGGTGGATTCTACATCAACCCTCCACCCCATGTCTGTGGCATCTAGGGCAGCACAATCTCTGCTGCCTTCATAGAATCACCCCTAGAAACCTCTGTCCTTTCACTCTCTGGTATCTGAATTTATTCCAGTGATATCTAATCAATAAACTTCCATATGATGCGTGGTTTGTTTTTTTTTTCTTTAAGAACTAGTCTAAATTTAAATGCAAAAATGTTTCTCTGTTTAAAAATGACAAAAGCAGCCCATGCATTATGTTCTAGAGATCTATCCAGGCATTCACATTGTTCTCACATTAGTTTAAATCTTGAAACACATCTAATGAAAATGCATCCCAGAACAGAAAGGTTATTTTTGCAGGTTGTCAGAAGCATCTCCCTCCTGCCCTCCCAGAGGCAGGTCCCATCCCAAGCTCTGAAACTGGGTCTGAAGGAACTTACCCACTGGGATAGTTCTGCCCTGAATTTTATCAGCCCATCCTGCGTAGTAACGGAGTGTTTTTATGCAGCCTTCCAGGTCGACGAAATACGCCTGCAGAAAAGGTTTGCCTGTGTCCATTGTTTCCAGAGTCTAAAAAAAACCCAAATTACATGCACTGTCAGACAAGTCAGTGTTTTTTTTCCTTAAAAAATAACTTCTAGAGCAACTCCTCCATTTTATTTTGCCTTGTGCTGCAGACATGGGCCTTCCTTCCCTCCCCTTACATTTAATGAAGAAGCTTGATAATGCAAATATAGGAGACAAGACCCAATAGCCCACATACAGGAGTTGCTTTGTTCAGTGACTGCAATGAAAGCACATCTTCCAAGAGCCCCCAGAAGGTGGTTGTGGGTGGAATACAGGGCTGGGGCCTGGGGCACTGGTCAGAAATGATGTGTGTCATGACTTCACCGCAACTGACCCTCCAACGCAGATGTTCTGGATTCCAGATGGTGTCACTGAAATCAGTCAGATCCACTTTCCTCTTATTTAGAACTCTCTTTTTTTTCTACTTCATAGACCTAAAACCAGCCTCTGAAAAGTCTCTTTTGTCCACAGGATGATAGAAACCACATTTTTTATGGAGTTCTGGTAAAGTAACCTTTGGGTTAAGATCTGTGCTGAGACTAAGGCAAGGGAGAAACTGCTGTGCTAAAGCTGGGCTGATGCTGAGCCATTCTAAATGAAGTCCAGTCCCAGCCTGCGTCCTTCTCACTGCTGTGGACATTAGCTCAGTGAATGCTTTGTTCTCTACTCAGGCCATTAAATGGGATATTGGCTCAAATGGCCAGCACATCCATAAAGGAAGTACTATCCCTTGGTAGATTGAAACAGCTTTGTTTACATATGAAGTCATACCCTGTCATCTTCCACAGACATTAGGGTCCAAACAGCACTCGAGCAGACATTCCCTGTGGAATGACTAGGATTGTTATCCACTCTGTCTGCTAAAACAACTGATTTTTATAAGTCATTGCTTAGCATGCAGCCAAGGCAGCCATGGCTGGTTTTCTGCAGTGAAAATAACAATGCCAAACAAGCCTTCTCAGATTAGAAGGGCAGCAGAAAGCTTACGGAACAAGGAGGGTCCACTGAATAACAGGCTGTTCATACACACATATTTCATTCTTTTATTTGCTGGTCTGAACTGCCCTTAGACCTGGATTTTTTTGGTTTTGCTCTACTGAAAGTGGAATCTATCATGTGTTAAGAGACATATTTTTGGACAGAGACGAAGCTCAAAACAGTGATGCAACTACAAGGTCCTAAGGACACCCCACATAGGTTAAGTCTTACTGACCTCAGTGAGACATCAGCTCAGGACCTTAAACATCTAACAGCACTAAATGTCATAAATGCCATTCCACTGGAGATAAGCAGAGTCAAAGTGCAGCATTGAACCAGTGAGCATGCAGGTCTGAGATCTTAGGTGTGGACTGAGAGCAGCTTGAAGCTGAGAGATGCTAGGAGCTGTGAGCACAATTTGGAAAGGTGCCCAAGGCCCACAGAGTCTGAAGGCTTTACCAACTGCAGCACGTTTTAGCTTGGGTCCTATTCCCCTTGTTCTGCACCAGAAGGACTCCTTCAGGACAGGATGGGGAATCATTAGCAACAGTTCTTCAGTGCAGAAGTCCAAGTTAACGCAGCTTCATGGCTATAAAGAGGAATGTACTGGCTCAGGAAAACAAGTAGGGAAAGAAACAGTTCCCACTTAACACACATTGTAAACTTTGGATGACGTCCAGCAAGAGAAAGATTCTCTTTCCAGCCCCCCATTTTAGGGGAAACAATTTGCAAATAAGTCAAAACTGGCCTTGTATTTTTGTAATAAAGAAGGATTGAGTCAGTTATGGTGGTTTGTGGGGTTTCTGGTTTTTGTTGTTGTTCGTTTTGGTTTTCTTTGTTTAGTTTTTTTTTTTAAGATAATAACCAGGAGGCAGCTATGAACACTGGTGACTGTGAAACTAAGAAAAATGTGTTTATTGCTTTGAAAATTTAAGTATTAATATCTGTAAATACTCCCACAGCTAGCTAAGACTTTAGAGAAGTCAACTATATAGAAGAACAGGTTCTTTCCAAGGCCCATGAAATCATCCTGCAGAATGAGGAAGATAAGCCATGACTCCTGCATGGACTCTTCTGCCCTTCATAGAGGGAGAGAAAAGAAGCACATTAGGTAGATATGGATGCTACAGAATTCAGAGGGTTGGAGCTGAGTTATCAGTCAACCATCTCACTGGTTTATCACCTCTTACCCATCATGGTACTTACTGCCAGGATGACTCTGTCCCGCTCAAGAAGATCAGCCAGCTTGTGCAGGAGTCGTCCCCTGCTTAGGGCATCCATCTGTCTCCATGGAGAGCCCCTCTGGAATGCTGCCTTCGCTGCTTCCACTGCATTATCCACATCAGGCTGGAGCAGCCACAGAACAAGAAAACCTTTGGTTAACAAGGACAGAACTGGACAACAGCACAGAAATCTCACCATGCTGCTTCCTGGATATTTCTGTGGTGGCTAAAACCAAGCTGTCTGGCAAAACCATTTCCATTTTACTCCTGGACTTGGACCCAATCCTGCAACAAGTTCTGGGTTTGGCCTGAGCTCAAACAACCTTGGGATGTGAGTACCAATTAGGTCTTTCTACAGTAATTTTATGCAACCGGTTTGTTTATACAATAATCCAGAATCGTGTTCCTGCCAATACCAGATGTAAGTGACACTCAAGGAAGACAGAGAAACCAGATTCCAATTCTGTTCCCATTACAGCTCCCCTAAGCTTGACAGGCCATTGGCCTGAATGAATCATCTCCCTCTGAACAAGTGTAGGAAGGAGAGTCCCACACAAGAGAGATCGTAGTTTTATCCAGAACAATCACGGCCCAGATCCCACTGTGGGATTCAGTGGGCTGAATTCAGTCCCATTGGAACCCACAACAGTAACAGCTCCCTTGGATCCTAGGTCACATTTCTAGAACACTTCTACCAGGTAGGAAGGGTTTTGCTGTTCAGTGCTCTAAGGCATTTCACCCACACAGAGTTGGGGCCAGTCTCCCTTTGCCTCCGAGCTGCTTTGCCATGCACTGGACCAAATCTAATCTTATTTATCCAAGTTACTACTCAGGTAGGCAGCAAATTCCCTCTCTCTCCCCCACCCTGAGAAGGAAGCTTAATGCATTTGCCTTGGCCACAGTATACCCTGGACTCCTCCCTTCTTCCCACATACATTGATTAAAAAAATGAAGCTAAGGGCAACCTCATAACCCAGTGAAGTCAATGGGAACACTGCCATCAACATCCACGAGGCCAAGGCTGTACCCCAAGCATACATAAAGCATATTTCACCCTGGCTTTGGACTGAATCCTGCTCTGCGTAATGTCTGGCACAGCCCCTGCCACACTTCAGCTGATGGAGAACTTGGACAGAGAGTTTCAGGCCTTGATTGTTCCTCACAGCACTTCACCAGTTGGTCTCATTTATGTCTTATCTCAAGTCTTGTCTGGATATAATTACAAAGAAAGCCTCTGCACTGATTCAACAGTGTCTGGCCATTCTCCTCTCATGGCAAAGTGTGTGGTGCTCAACCAAGAACAATGTTATGGGAAGACACGTTGTCTTCTTATAGCAAAAGTTCATGGAGAAAACAGCAAGTCAAGATTCCTTTCCTTTACAGGACTACACAGCTTTAAAACAGCCTGACCCACACTGCCAGGAAAAGAACCTTACCCTTTCATAAGGGAACTGATGGGCAAACAATTGGAGGAAACTTGTGCTATTACAAGGGTTTTAAGGCTCAGATCAAGCAAGGGTGCTGGCGAGGCAGAGGTAGTGAGCAGCCACTGTGCTCAGGCAGGCACATCCTGCCTGGAACCCATCACTCACAGGCACAATGGGCCTTCAGTTCACTTCAGTTAAGTTGATCTGGATTCAAAACAGAACATCAAAGTCCAGGAGGCACCACCAGCCACTGCACAGGTATGTGCTCCCCATCCTGCCTGCTACAATGAAAACTCAGTCTGAAAGAAGACAATATTTTGTAACAAAGAAACACAAGAAGTGTGCCAAGTTTAAATAAGTCTTCACTTAGCAGCAATTAATTAGCTACCACGACCTGGCTGGGAGCACCAACATGCAGAACACTGGGCCTGCAGTGGCACAGGCCACAGTGCAGTGTTGTCTTGGTACCAAGAGACTTCCCACCACCCCGGCACTCCCAGGAACAAGATGTCTATGCATGCAGAGGACTTCAGGGCATGCCCAGGTCTTCCCCATCTTCTGAAAATGAAAGCACCTGAGCCCTCACTGCAGCTCCTGTAAATACCAGTTGTCTTCATTCTTGCTTTCTTGGACACATTGGGTACATGTAGCAGCTTAGAGAACACAGTCACCATCACACAAGCAAGTCTTTCCTAAAACACCCTCAAGGCTAGCACCACCAAGTGAGATCTTGTAAGCCTGCAGAGCCTCAATAGGCCTGAGAGACCAGCAAAAACAAGGAAATTCTTCAGGAAGGCTGAAATGCCATTCTTAATCCATCCTGTTATGACTAGGCATTAGTGGAGTCTGAATGGCATGTTCATTGCAGGCATGTTGCAATAGGTAGGCACAATGCGTGACAAAGGCTCGTAACTGTCAAGGTGCCAGGGACACACTGTGGTGCACAAAACCACAAGGAGGAGGTCTGTGCATCCTGGTGCTGGGCTGTGATCTATACACATTTACCATTACATAAAAACTCCACTAAGGATATTAAGACTGCAGAGTCAAGCACTGCAGCATTGGGAAATGCCTGCAAACCTTCATACCCACCCTGGATGTTTGCATTATGATACAACCCCCAGTTACACAACTGCATACCATTTTCCCCTGAACAAACTCACACCAGTCTTTGTTCTAAGACACCTCCTCCACCTTCCTCCCCTACCTCAAGCTCTACTCATTGCTGCTCCATTTCTACCTTGCTCTTTCTCTCTCCTGCCTCAGCAGCAGGCTGCAGAGCATGGTGATGATCACCCCACTGGGACTGAGTAGGAAAGACACCTGCAAATCGAAACCTGCCCTGCTTTAGGGTCAGCGTGCACAACACCACTTCAGTTTGGCTGATAAGGAGACATGCCAGGGATGGAGCACATCCAGTGGAGACTGGCTTTCTTCAATTCAATTACTTCTTTGTAAAGGCTCCACTGTGCACATCTTTGGAAAGGCGCTTTTCTGACACGGGGCACAAGCATGTCCCAGTTTCTCAACCAGAAGAGGTTGGGAACTGACCTGCTCCCCTGCAAGTCCTCTCCAAACAGTCTTCATATGGCATTGCTGTAACTTTTGAGCTGAAATTCCAACCAACTACAAACAGCATCTTATCAGCCTGAAGTGTCCAAAACCATTATCAAGGCCACGGCAAGTCTGCCATAGGGAGTAACACTCACACACTCTCCTACTGCAGCCTCTTGCTGCAATCTGAGGTGGGGTTGAATGCCCATGAACAAAACCCTCTGACAACCTTTCAAACACCTGCATGGGAGAGTGAACTGCTTAGAAATGATCATGATAGACCTGTGGCAGCCAGCTGAGCTGGGTACTCCTTTGAGGAAGGAGCACCTTTTTTCCCTGTCTTTGCTGGATGTTAGCAAGCTGCTAGAAGAAAGAGTGCCTGACTTAAGCGTTATCAACAGCACCAGAGAAAGGGCAGTGGTGTAAGTATTTTTGCCTTCACATGGTAACACCAAGATGCATCAGAAGTTCTGGAGCTCCACTATTCACTGGGGACAGAGGGCTAACGAAAAAACTTATTCCTTCTCCATTATCAACCTGGCAAACACTTGGACACTAAGACCTTATTTGGGAGGAAAAAAGCCTCTAAGCAACCAGTGGAATAATTTTCAATTTTATTTTCAGTGCTTTTTTTCCATGCAAGACTTCCCTTTATCCCCCAACTATCCCATCAAGGGCAGTTCTGTAACCAAAGGGAAAAGCCAATCAGCAAAACCTTTGCTACTAACCTCATAAAGCATTAGCCAAGTTTTAGCACCACACTAAATTGTCATCACTGAGCTATCAGCTGCCAAATTTCCACCCCTCACATGCAGCCTAAGCAAAGGCTAACTCTGCATGGATGAGGAGGTGGAGGGCAGATTTCTGTTCAGGGCTAGGGAAGTGGAGTCCTGCTGTCAGCCTACATGCAGGCAGACGTGGTCAAGTGTTATCAGTAGCCAAACAGCTAGTTTGGGATGCTTCTCATCCATGACTGCTCTCTAACCAATCCAGGTCTAATACCACTCAGCCCCTCACAAAAACGTACTTAGAGGGAAAAAAAAAAAGAAATATATTGTTAAATGTGATGTAAAGGGATAGAAGAGGTTTTCAGCAGCCAAGGTACAGCTAACTTGCATTTCTGCCTGTACTTATTCTATGCACTGAGGAGTCAGCCACCTATGCTGAGCATCCACGGGCAGAGGGCTCCACTGACTGCCCTCAAGGGAAGGTTTACAGTGACTCTTCTGTAAGCTAGGGGCTGACATTAATCCTTGAGTTCTGGCAGGAACAAGTCTCAAGGAGGCAAGCTGCAAAACTGGCCTTTTAGTTCTGCATAACAATTTTCTTTAAACAAGTCATTAAGAAGCAGGCTTGAAATACTCATGTAATGCTTTATAACTGCTTGAGGAGACACTTAGCTCAGGGAACAATAACAGCGTCATGGTTTCTGCCTAGCAAAATACAGTTGCATCAGAGTTAGCTTCAACTCCACTGTTTACATGCCACTGCAATTAAACACAGTTGTGTCCTACCCAGTTAGTATAAAGAAATTACACATAGTGTCTGGTTCTGCCTCAATCTGTAATTGCTCCAGGGATGCACAGATCCCCCATGGCAATAGCTCTTAACAGAGGCTGCTTAAGCGCCATCCAAAAAGAACAGCTACCTTATGCACTATTTGCATGCAGGCTGGAGACTTGTATTGCCAAGGAAGTCTGCTCCAGAAAGGTCAGGCTCTGTACTCTACAGAGAACACCACAAAACACATTGTCCCTGCTCAACTACTATCTCTCCTACTAGGAAAGGATCCCCAAGGCTGTAAGCCAAGCATCGGGCCTTAAAGTGTTACAAGCTTAGATACCAAGATACCACAATAGGGGCAGAAAAGCCCACATTGCTCCTCACTTGCTGCCCACAGCAACGAGCAGCCAAAGCCCTGGTACAGCACAGAAGCTGTGATTCACCTTCCCATGACACACAAACAAAGCCAGCTCTCGGGCCAGCTCTTTTGCTTAGATCAGGCCAGTTGGCCCATACATAGTAAGCTGTTTTGGACAAAAAGCATCACATCTGATTGTTACCAAACCCAAGCAGTTACATCTCAGGTTAATCTACAGCACACCAGGGCCAGGGACTACTGAAGTTCTTACGAGATACTAGTTTGGTTTTAAATGAGAGTTGCCACATTTGCACCAGCCAGAACCCATGATACCAACTGGAAAAGCAACACCCCGTCTCTAGCAGGAAGTGGGCAGTGTTTGTATGGCTGAGCTTAAATTTCCAAGCACTCAAGTTATTTGATTGTGTTAAAAAAAAAAAGAAAAGGTGAGTTTCAGTTCACTGTCTCCAACAGGCTGCCATGCAGCTTGTGCATAAACCACTCCCAACATGAGGCCCAAGTTCTGTCAGGGCTGTGTATACACCATTATTGCTATCTCCTCAGACTGGCTGCTTCCTTCCAGTCTGGAAGCAATGCTGAATCTCATTCCTCTGACAGTGTTCAGAAAGCACTTCCCATCAGGGAAAGTAACTCCACCAAGTTGGACAAGACTGATCCCACCCACCCTGTGTATTTCTTGAGCAGCAAATCTAGTGTCTCAGACCTCTGGCTTAGTCTGACCATTTAGTTATATATGTTGTCATTAAAATCCAACTTTCCTCTGTGTGCTTCCCTTCAAATGGAAGTCCCTTGGAAATTCTCCTTTGTGCTGCCTTTCCAACAACACTTACCTTGTCTCCTTCCTCAATGTCACAAATTTTCTCCAGCGTTGAAGGGTTGTAGGTCGGGAACTTCTTTCCACTTGTAGACTCGTGCCATTCATTGTTAATAAATATCTGAGGAGAGGGCAAGGGGAGCAGGATGGGGAGGACAAAGAAAAACCCAATTCAGACAATACAAAAAGCCATAAGTACTCCTCAAAGGTCCTGAGGGTCTTCAGTTTCCATTGATAGCAAAGTTAAGTGTGTTCAGTCTCTCTCCCAGGGAGACTATTTGTGATACTGACAGCATTTATCCAAACCAGAACCTGAGCCAGAGAACAGATGAAAAAGCCTTCATGCACCCAGATAGTTCTGAGCAAGAGGGAAACAGAGGATGGGGCCCACAGAGTATAACACCGTAATTTGGCAACGAGGAACAGACAGTTTTTGAAATACATCTCCATGGGAACAGCAAGCAGACACCAAGAGAAACTGGTGTGGTTCAGGCAAAAGGAGCCCCTTGTTACACGCTACAAATGAAGTGTCAGAGTACAACATTACTTGGCTGTTTGTATTCTGCCCCCTCTTCAAGCATCGACCAGAGAGGGTAAGTACTGGCTCAGTTCTACTCCACCATGCCTTGTCACTGGCTAGATCAAGCCTCCCACGTCACTTGGAGTCATCTGTGACAAGATTTAAGTGTTTCAAAATATTGCATTTCCAGAGCAAGAACAAACAGTCCCAGTGTTGCGTAACTGAAAACGCATCAAATACTAGAGCGTTGTTACTCCCTGTAAACAGAGCATGAATACCTATATACAATTAATTGATTCAACATGCGTCTTATCCACACAGCCATCTAACTTGGCAGTGTTATATTTTATAAATATACTTTCAGTAAGATTAGATGAAGTAATCTTTATTAGTAGCCTGTTAGTGGCTGTAAGCTAGTACTTTTACTTGGAAGTCACCCACATTTGCTATCTTGTTTATGAGTCTTTACACACCACCAGGAGATTAATGTTGCATCCCTCACATTCGGCATTCCCACTGCTTTGGGTCATAGTTTTCTTTCCTTGGACAGCTTTTTTTTTTTCTTGAAAAGAGTTTCTCCCAACTATTTCTGCAAAAAGCATCTGAGATGTAACTGGTGTAGAAACTGCATTTTTGGACCCACCTGTTTCAGACAGACAGAGAAAAAGTTTTGCCAGAAAAGGTGCCAAGTGGAACCACAAGAAAAGATAAAGTGTTAGAAATATTAACTGACACTAATGCTCACAAGCTACCTCTG
The DNA here is from genome assembly GCF_964237585.1 of Gallinula chloropus. Lineage (NCBI taxonomy): Eukaryota > Metazoa > Chordata > Aves > Gruiformes > Rallidae > Gallinula > Gallinula chloropus. The sequence continues at coordinate 16,783,222 of NC_140094.1, read as the reverse complement.
TTATCCAAGTATTGAATTTTAATTATCTGTTAAGAAAGAAACATTTTAACTTCAGTTTCCCTGTGTCTCACTAACATATCACATTTTAAGTCTGGGAGATACAGCAGGAACTGTAAAGTTACAGCATCAGGTATATGCTCATAAGCTAAGGACTGAGGAAGGGACACTGTTTTTTCCTCCACATTCAACATTAATTCTACGTGAAAGGGCTAGGATGGGAATGCAACATTCCTAGAAGCAGGAAAGCATGAGAATGACAGGATCAGGCTGTTTTAAATGTAACAAATATGCTGGCATCGTTCTGGGAATCATACCACAGAGCCCATAGTCAAACAGAAGAATATATCAGTCGTTCATGCTTCATACCCAGGATTTGGGACACAAATTGTGGACAGATCACTTCCATCACACATCCATGACAAGCATTAAGCTGTTCCATAAGTAAGATCTTTGTTGAAAACTTTTCCTCTCCCCCATCCCTGTAACTGGTAGAACCAAAAATAAAAAATCTCTGCGAAGCAGAGGAAAGCGTGCCGTCAGCTGTAAACATCTGGTGAAACTCAAAGCTTGTAGACAACCCCTCACAGCTTTATGAAAGCTGACTGCTGCTCATTATTTTCTCAGATGCACCGGGAACATCAGTTCAAGTGTCAAATTCACACTTTTAATTAACACTGGTTACCACTTTTTAGAGACTACCTTGACACGTTCAGTGCACAGACTCTAGCAAAACTCTGGAGAATAAAATGTGTTTTAAAACATACATGGCTGCAGAATCCGATCCCAAAGGAGTATTTAAAAGTGTTCACAACAATAAAAATAACAAAAACCAGAACATTTGGAAGTTTAAGAACCCTAATGGCTGTGTCCATTTTGGACACAGGAAAGAGCTGTTTGTGCAGCATTACGCCATTCTGCAATCAGCAGCTGCAGATCCAATTTGCTGCTAAATGACAAGTTTATCTTACAAAGAAAAAGTAGATAAATTTGGGATGTTAAAAATTAATCTAGTCCAGTGATTACTACTAATTGCTAATCTGTTGCAGTACTTCAGATGCATAATTCAAATCAACACTTCACTGGATTAGCTAGCGCTGTTTACTCCTCAGTGCAAGAGAATGAACCTCAAGTTCTGCTCTTTTAAAAAAGTATTTAATACAGAAGCATAAGAGTAATTACAATGCTCACTCAGGCCCTCCAAGTCTTTCAGTCCAGCCACATAGTTCAAGTTATGGCAGTCAAGGCCACCTAGCAGTGTAACTAGCCAGGATATTTTCCCCGCTGCACAGGACAGCGGGTCAGGCTGTTGTGGAACAAAAAGCGACTCAGCTATCACAGAGCTATGGCTGCGCCAGGCAGCGGGGATTTCTGCAGCGGCGCTCAGCTCCACACCAACAACAGCCTCAACTCTGAGGGACGGGGTAACCCAGCTCTGGGGCCTTCTGTTAAATCTGAGATATCAGGAGCAAGTATCAAAAGGGAAGCTCGATGGAGAGCGGAGAGGTGTGGGTCTGTGTGGGCTTGCTGCCTGAGCCCTCGTGCCACAGGGAGGCCATGGAGGAGCTCTGTTGGGATGGCGAGACACCAAGAAGACGAGTGTTAACGCCGTTTGTCTTCAGGAGCTATAGGGTGGCCCCAGTCCCACCACAGAGCTCTCTCACAAGCCCCAGTCCCGCAGGTGCTGGCCCTCCCCACACTGAGCAGGGCCCAAACCCAGACCCTGGCACCGACCCCCCCTCCCAGCAGGGCCTCACCCGCCACAGGGGCAATTCGTGTCAAGGACAGCTGAATGAAACCTGGGCAAGCAGCTTCCTCACCGATAAACCCCTTCTCTCCTCTGCCTGGGCTCACCCCATCCAAATCCGATTTCACTGAGCGATAACGCGACGCAAGACACATTCACTGTGCGGCTTGGCAAGAACAGCACAGGGAAGATGGCTGTCAGGGCGAGCGGGAGGGGACAGGCCAGCATGGCACCACAGCCCTCACACACCAGCCCTGCTGCTGGTCAGAGCCAGGGCCTGCGGTGCAGCCAGGGACAGGTGCCCGCACACACCTGAGGCAGCACCAAACACTCAGCGCCTTCCCCCTCTAAAACAAAATCAATATGGGGTTCTTGGGCTTTGGGAATTGGGGCAACAGCAGATCTCTAGACACCCTACAGCCATTGCTTGCTCCAGTCACTCAACACATGTACACCCCACACAAGCCTGCTGTCCCAAGCAGCAGGAAAACCCCAAATTACAGAGGGCAACAAGGGAGAAAGCGCCCACGACAACTACCAGCGCCTTGCCGCCAGCCTGAGCCCACCACCAGGCATCGACGACACGGCAGCAAAGCCCACCGCCCCTCCCCTGGCCAGCTCACCTTGGTGTACTTCACCTCCAGGCTCCGCAGCGGCCGCGGCAGCGGCAGCGGCGGCACCTTCCTGTCAGGCTGCCCGTTCTCCACGGCTCCGTTGAGGGCGGCCATGGCCCCGCCGTCGAGCCCGCGCCGCCCTCTACCGCTGACAGCCCGCGGCGCCGCCTTAAGAGCGGCTCGCGCCGGGCGCCACCGCCCACTCCCATTGGCCGCCGTCCCGCCCCGCCCTTCGTCCCCGCCCACTCCCCCTCGCCCCGCCCCGTTACCCATCGCGCGGCCGCGGTCCTCAGGTAACGGGCGGCGCCGCCCCGCCGAGGCACCGCGGCTGCCGGCGAGCCGGGGGGCGCCAGTGGGCTGCGCCGCCGCCTCCGGGCTCCCCGCGGGGCACCTCTCAGCGCTCCTCTCCCAGCTCCCCTTCGGGCTGCCCCTGCGGGCTCCCCTCAGAGCTTCTTGCGGGTCTCCTCTCTGGGCTCCCCACAGGACCATGGCAGGAGGACACCCACAGAGCCGCAGACCGCTCTGCTCTGAGGCAGCCCGTGGCTTGCAGGCAGAGCAGCCGCACTGGCTTCTCCCGAGGCGAGGCGCAGCAGCGGGGAGGGGGACGAGGGCATGGCCCCCGCTACCTGCTGCCTCTGCAACCCGCCAGCCACGAGAGGACACCGGCATGGGTCTCCACAGGAACACCCCTGCCCTCTCCAGGTGTGGTGGCAGGGAGCAGGTTGTCCGTAAGGCTCTCCCCTCACTCCCATGTTGTACCCTCTAGTCCCAGCTAGAAGGGCCTTTCCCCATTACTCCTGGCACCTTCCTCACCCCTGTCCTTCACTCGGTGCCTCTGCAGAGCCTCCCGGCGCTGTCCAGGAAGAAGGGTTAAATCAAGCATCCGACAGCAACTCCCCCGCATCCTGTGCGCATGCAGCGGTCTGGGACCCGTTTGGCTCTCCCAGTCAAAGGACTTCAGCCTACCCAGGCAGGACTAGGACCTTGGGCTGAAACTTCCTGCAGCGATGAGTAACCAACACACTTGTGTCCCGCACAGGCAACCTCCAGCACAGCGTTCATAGTAGCGTTCTCAAGTACATCAAGAAAGATGATGTCTTTCAAGAAGTCCTGGAGGATATGGAACATGTCTAAAGTGACAGCTCTAGGCTCTGCGCCTGAACAAGTTCATTATGTATTGCTTAACTTCATTCTGAATAAAATATGTGTAAGTCTCGGCAGGCTGGGGGCCAGGACACAAGGAGCACCCTTACACCCACACACACATGGAAGATAATACAACATATTTTCCATATAACAAGTGGCGAGATGCCAGAAGTTATCTTACAAAATGTTTCACAGAATCCGTAATCCCCAGCAATAGTCAGCACTTTGCTGTTAGAGTGCTTAAAAATACTCAGCACTTCCAAAGGCAGAAAGCCTGTGATATCATAGCAGCATAAGCATTAGTGCTGATTCAGAAAGGAAAGTACTACCAATGATTCAAACCCCACTTCCTGCAGCTTGCAGGATGTTCTTGGAGGTCCTCTGCCCAGGTGAAAAACTAATTTCGGTCATGAGAGCCACCAGTAACACAAAGGAAGATTCCACACACCCTCCCCCCACAGTCTGTATCTTTATGTGACAGATCCCTGAATCGATTTCTGTTGAACTGTCAATACTGAAGGACTCATCCTGCCAAGCAGCCACAAGGTATTATCTGATGGGAAAGTGGTTCAGCTACAAACAATTTATGGGAACATCCTTGTCTGCAGTGGCAGAATCAGATGAACATTCTTAGGAAATAAAGGGATGCATTACAACAGCAGAAATGTTTATCTCTAAGATGTCCAGTTGTAACTGTCTGGTTGTTAGTTCCCACAAAAGCTACAAAAGTGTCAAAGCTAGAAGAACCTCTCAACCCAATCCCAACATATTCCTAGTCCCGATAAAGACAAGTTTGGATGCAGGCTATCTTTAAATGTCATCAGTGACTTGACAGGATGTGCAAGTTGAAGTCTTAGACAGAAAACATTTCTGTCTGTTTTCTCTGGAAAAGTCGTGGCCTCTGATCCATTTTAGGACCAGTGCATCATCTGGCAACAGAACATTTGGGGCCTCTAGAAATTTGCCATTTCTGATTTTACCACACAACGCTGTAAGCAATAATTTGATAGTTCAAATGTCAGGGAGTAAAGAGGGAAATGTTACATAGGTGACAATATCTGTCTGTATTTCGCCCACAGAAATGCTCAGCTGAAGTGGGAAGTACTCTTCTAGTTAAAGGACAAAATACCTGTACAAGGAGAAAGATGAATAAGAAGGTCCAGGAGAAGCAGACTCTAAAGAGTCTTTCCAGTGGGTTGTCTTGTGAGGAATGACCTTGTCTCTTATCTCTCCTGAAGAAGACTTCTTTATGAGACATTCATGGGAAAATTATTTTAGGCATTATTGCTCCTTCGAGTTGAGGCATTGTGAGATACCTCTAAGGCAAAAGTTCCACATGCAGGGCTTGGGGATGCGTAAGCCGTTTCAAAGTCTGTGTGAAGGGAATGAATTGTGAGTCAGCGACATATGAATGAGCTGAAATAATAAACTTTAAACCATGTAGATAGTTGGATGCAACATTTCCCTTAGTGACGTCAGAATAAGAGTGACAAAACGTTCCACTGTCAGAGAGTTTTGCAGACACTGACTGGTCCCTTGTTGGGCAAACTCGGTCCTACCATAAACAGGAACAACTCCACCAGCCTCAGAAAACATCTCCTCTTGCCAGTGCTTATATTGGATCCACAAAGGTAGAAACACTCACTCCTACAGACTGCTGGACAGTGAGGTCAGCGGGAGATGCCATAAAAACAACAGCAGAACCCCAATCAGAACAAGTGAGGGACATTTTATGCTCATTCCCATGCTCCAGGAGGACCATTCCACCCTTCGGATAGATGCACTGAAATATGGGGTTTACCTAAGTTTGTAACAGTTGATAAATGTGTCAGAAACAAACGCAAGAGGAAAAGCATCTGTTAACAAAAGGTCACGTTACTATTGAGTCACCCTGTTACGTTCAACTGTTGTGGGAGCGTTTGCAGAGGTGTCTGCAACATGTGTCCTTAACCGGCTGCACTGGCTGCGGCAGCCCTGAGTGCCCTGGTGCTGTGCTTTCTGCAGAGCCCTATCTACCTGAAAGTCCCTACACTGTGAGTATGGGGGCTCTGCTCTGCCAGCCAGCACAAAGATTGCCTTTCCAACTCTTGGGTGGGGCATATTGGCTTTCAAACCGACTGCCATGAGTTAGACCTGACCACGCTTTTCTGTACCAGTCTGTGCCAAAAGCAGCCACAGGGTGTATTCATGCTATGGTGTAGCTGTCTCCCCATCTGCTATGGCACCAAGGGTCTCTGTAGGAATTAATCTCTCTGACTTCTTCACCTCATTTAACCATAACAAAGGGAATATTGCTGGTGGTAACTCCTCCTCCAAATATACGTTGCTCCTGTAAACATGTTTTATGTCTTGGCTCCACACTGGGAGTGCAGGGGGTATCCAGAGGATGACCTGAGAGCATGATGGTTCCAGACAGCTTTGCCATCCAGCCCTGCAGATGAAGACAGATTTGGCAGTGGGGCAGCTCTTCACCTCAGACCAGTGGTTCATGCCCAGCCAGCAGCGAGGTAGCAGCTGAGAGTGCTATACAGGTTGATCCATTGATAACTGAATGAGATTTTCCAGCCAGTGCTGTAAAGCTGTGCTTCAAGCTGACCAGAAGTCCCGTAGCCATGTAGTTAACATGGTACAGAGCCAAAGCTTATTCTCCTTGGTTTCCATACACCCCAAAGCACATACAAAAACACAAATAACGTGTGTGAAGCAGTGTGCTCTGACAGGCTACCAAGGCTGTATGCTCCAGCATTCAACAGCTAGGAGCTTTCAGAATTTACCTGGTTTTGTGCGTCCTGATGAGCTGTAATGGAGCTATCCATGCCCTTTTCCCCCTCATTCCGTGCTGGCACTGGTTGCTTCTCCTGAGAAAACAGCTCCCCTCATGATATATTCTCCTCTTGTTTACTGTGCAGTGATGGGGTTTTTTTAACTGCCTGTTATTCAAACTGTGCTTTGGGCACAAAATTCTTCATTTCCATACGGTTTATCCATGGTGCTCACGACAGCAGCGTCTGTTTCACACCCAGCAGTTCCTTTTCCAGTGATTTTGAGAGGATGCTAATCCTGTATTATCAGTGACAAAGGAAAGCAGGCAGCAATGAATTAAAAAAATGGGGGTCTTCACAGTTTTAAATTCTCAATCTGAGTCACCTACTGCCTGGGCACTTGAACTGATAGGTGCTGGGAGCTCAGCTCCCACTGAGCCCAGCCAAGGCAGTAATTGCACAATAAGCTGGATCTGAAGATCTCCCACCTAAACCCCCAGATAAGGCAGACTATGCAGCTGACTGGGCATTGCTCCCCAGTGACTTTAATCTGGAAATATTCTTATGTTTTCTGTGCCAGAACTTACTATTCCTGTAACTTTGTTTTTCCCATGTGCTTTTTTCTAGGGTTCATGCTATTTTTTTCCAAGTAAATTTTAAAACCCCTAAATTCCATCACTCTTGATCAAGTTCATCCTGATATGGGTTAGCAGCAGGATGGATTGTTTTGAGCTGCACTATGATCGGCATTTGACAGGCTCCCTCCCAGATAGCTGCAGTGAACTGTTTAATTGCTGTGGGCTGGCCATTTGAAGGGAGCAATACAGTTTTGGTTTTGGTTTGTTTAGCCAAATATTTTCCCTCTGCAAAATCCCAAGATCCATTCCAGACCCCAGAAACAAATGGGGTCTAGTGAGCTCCCTCAACCTGGTCCCCTCTAGCTGGCTTCTTCATGAAACAGTCCCTTAGATACCTTTGGGAAGAAGCTATTCAGTAACAGTGGCAGCTATTTGCCTATTTACCTGCCTAAATAATTATGTAGCTATCTATTGCTAATTACTGTGCTTAAAAGTTTGGCTTCTACGCTGTTTTTTTGCTGAGTTCATTGAAGCCAAACCTGATCAGCTGCGGTATAAAACAAGCAGGAGAAACGGTGATAACTGCTGCCTTCAGCTGTGAGAGATGTTGCAAGCAAAGTTAATGAAAAAGCCTGCCATATTACAGCAGAACGAGTTCTACTCAGTTTATCATCACATGCAGTTTCCAAAGGCTTGCAATCCAGTGAGATGCCTTTAAAAGAAATTTAAAAAACCCCACCAACCAGCCAACCAACCTGTCCTGAAGATCCTTTGCAAATCCTCTGTATTACGTGGGTAGTTTGGGGGTTTTTTAAAGTTAATCTGACCTTACTTGGGCTGTGCTGAATATTAGTGGAGAAAGGCTGTAGGCGTTGGAGTTTGAAGCAGCCTTACCCCATGATCTCACTGTATTTCTATTGCCCTCCTCATGCCCTATAGGTTAAAGCTTCCATTTAAACACACCTCAAGGTGGGGGGAGAAGAGTTTCATTTCCCATTCCTCTCCACCTCCACAAAAACCATCAGAAAAGATGAAGTCAAGCAAGATTCTGTGAGGTGCTGTTTGTGTAAGGGTCTGTAATCCTAAACATGACCTCATGACTTTGGTGGCTCAGGAAAAATGCAGCCTTTTTATACTTTGCACTGTAATTATTCCATGAAGCAAAATCCTCCATCAAATTCATTTTCTTTGTGCATATCACACATACTAAACTGTGACTGTGCACACAGACTGGCCTTCCCTTTGGTTTGCCCATCTCCAAAAGTAAATTGGAAATGCTGGTGGGAGGGAAATAACAAACAGCTGAACATTTTGAAGCCCTTTATACTTAAAAAAACCTTTCTATTTCCTCTTGCTTTCACTTCTCCCTGCCAGGAAGAGGAATAGAACAGAAGCAAGTGCACGATAACCTACTAAGATAGTGTCTGTGCTATGAAGAAGTTCAAGGACCTGTTTCATTACAGCCCATTCAGTGTGTCTGGCACCGTGGAGCTGATGGGAACCACTCCCCACATTGATCTAGCTGCAGACCTGAGGATTATTTGCCTACAAACAGCTATTGTTTGCAGGATTGGCAAATGAAAAAAACAAATATGTTTGTTTTCTCCACGGATCACTTCACTTCCTACTTTCTCTTGATAAGAAGCACTTGGGGCCAGCGCCCAGGTTTTGGAAGCAGCAGTTGTCTAGTCAGGAATTGAAGAGCCTAAACTGTGCTTTCTTCTCCTGCTCCTTCCTCCCCAGCTCTTTGCTCTCACTCATCCTCACATCTGTGCTGGGCCCAATGCCCAACAAGTCTGCGTTAACGGCTGAGCACACACAGGCTTGTGCAGCTGAACAGTTTGCAATGCAACGTACCCAAGTGCCACGATGTCTTCCCAAATCAAGCTCCTGCAAACAATCTTTGTTTACAGGAGGAATCATTCGGCTTCCTGGTGCTCCTTGTGAGCTGTGCCCAGCTGACTCCAGCCAATTCGGGTCCTTCCCAGAGGAATGGTTTTGCAGGGCAGTGTCACAAACTAGGAAATAGAGAACAGAGCAGGTAAACAAATATCCTTAAAGAAGATAGCATCCCATGTCTTGATCCCCCAAACTCGCTCGGACTTAATGTTAAGCCCATGAGCAGTCCCAGATGACTTCAGCAGAGCTCCTCACATGCTTACACAGTGCATAGCATTTGCCAGATCAGAGCTTTTATGTCTAATTGCAAAATAAAAGGCAAGTCTCCCAGCCCGATCAACTGTAATGAATTGTTATTAACAGCACATTTTTAAAATCGCCGTGGGGCAGATCCCAGGAGGACCCACTGGGGATAAAGTGATGTGGACTTGTTGCAACAGAACCTGGAAATACTTTTTCTTGGACAAAGCGCTCTGCCAGTCACACGAAACGCTAACCGTGGTGAGGTTGTTTTTACAGGCTTTGACCTGTGCAAGGCTCTCTTTTTTTTTTGCAGTTAGTCTCTGCACGGTCCCTCTCTTTTGCACCTTTTGGGCTGAATTCTGCTGTTTGAACTACAAGTCGGAAACCTGCTCTCCTCCTAACCTCGGGGGTACTTTCTATAAGGTTTTATTGACTTCACAACATCCCAACGTACCTTGACAAGCCAGAGCAGAAAGACCCACATCACGGCACATACTCGCCGGGCTCTTTCCACACCAGGTCCGCATCCACAACCCCGTGCTGCGGGGTCCTGTCCGTGTCCCCTCCGGCGAGGGGGCGAGCAGCACAATAGGCGACATTGTGTCCCGTCCTCCCCTCAGCAACTTCCCTCGCTTCCAGGCGGGGGACAGACAAATCGGGACGGGGGCGGTGGGGGACGTGGGGGGGGGGGGGGGGGGCACACACGCCAAAAAAAAGCGCGAGCGAAACCCACCCAGGTTTGCATGCTGGCATGGCCCGCCTGTTAATGAAGAGACAGCCCTCATTAAGAGGACCACGGCGTGCACACCCCACCAGAACCGTGCCCCTGTTCGCTGCCCGTTTGCAGCCCCGACAATACCGGCGTTTGAGGGCAGAGCCGCGGTGCTGCCGCCGACGCGGCGCTCAGCGGGCGCGGAAGGTTGCGCGGCCGCTCGGGGCTGGCGTTTGCACCTGGGGCTGCCGCGGTTTAATGGACTTTAACACATGCAAACAAGAGCTTTTGTTGGCGGGCACAAAGGCTGCCCCCGGCGCGGGGCTCTCCCCAACACTGCCCGCATTGTTTCCCCTCCGCTGCTTCTTGTCACCCTCCTTGTCAGAGTTTAATGAGGACAACGAGATTTCGCAGGCTCATTTCGCACTTCAGCAACTTTCTAACACTTTCTAACGAGGGAGAAGGGGTAGGAGAGATCGCGGGGCGCAGGGGAGGAGCCGGCTTCGTTCCCGCGGGCAAAGACCCGCATCCCGACACCCGCATCCCCGGGGCAGGTGCGCTCGGGGCCGGGGCTGAGCCAGGATGCGGAGCTGAGCCCGGCCTTCCCGGGGATGCTCAGCCCCTTCCAACCCAGCCCCGGTACCTCGATTTATCTCGATTAAAAAACCAAATTAATCTCGTCGGTTTAAACTCGGCCGGGAGGTGGGGGGGAGGGGGGGTGGGTCTCCGGGATACCCGGAGGAGCCGCGATGCTGCGGGGACGTGATGGCCCTCTGGGACCGAGGTGGGCAGCGATGCACTTCCCCGGAGCAGGTAGCTTTCCCCGGGGACCGGCTCCACGCTTTTTCGGCCGGAGATCCGCAGTTTTCCCACCTCCCCGCGGCTCCCGCTGAGGCCGAGCATCCCTCCTAGAAGAGAGAAGCAGAGCGAGGGGGATGCTGGGCTCCTCTCCCACGCCCCTGGGGCAGTTTCTCCCCATCCCGGGAGCGCTGGGTACCGCCGCGGCATCACCGAGCAGGATGAGCCGCGACTGTGCGATCGGCTGACGCCGCTCAGCGCGTTCCGGTGCTCCGGAGCTAAAACGGGGGGATCGGGGTGCCGGCCGGCCGGGGCCGGTGAAACTTTGGGATTTACACAACCAAAGCCAAACCCGTCGCTTCCCCAACGTGCAGCGGCCAGGCCGTGCCCTTCGCGGTGCTTTAACTGCTTCTGGGTTTTGGGGAGCGATTTTCCCCCTCCCCAAGCGCAAACATCCCCCTCGGGCTGGTTTTATTTCTCCTTCTCCAGATAACCTGCCGTCCCAGGCAGGTCGCCGCTGCGGTTTTCGGTGTTTTAGATGCGGATTTCGGGAAGGATTTGCCTTTAGCCTTTGCAAATCCCCATCCCTGACTCCTGTTCCCACGACCGAAATCTCCCCTCTGTCTGCCTTTTCCCCAACCCCCCCCTTTTTCTTCCCCCCCCCCCCCCTTACTTCCCTCTTCTGTGCGTGTGAGAAATTCGGAAAACTCGAGAAGTCGCTTAATGCAAAGGGATTTTTAACACACAGAAGTATGCGGTGAAAGAAAAAACACCCACAACCCACCCCAACCGCTTAATTAGATATTTACCGAAGGAGCCATTACAGCCTGCTGGGTATAACACAGAGTTTATAAGTTCCCTGGCCACAAAGAAATTCAGTAATTACCTTTTTTTCCCTCCCCTACAATGGGATGGGTTGAGGATGGAGCGTGATAAACTTAACTCTGTTCCTAGGCTTTTTTTTTTTGCAGATTAGCCTTTGGTATTCGTTGGTAAATACCAAGTGAATAGAGACTGTGTGACCACAGTCCCTTGAATTAGGGACAAACATTTCCTCTGTGCATTTTAAATAACGCTACTGCCAAATATTTTGTTACCAGAGATCATTATCCTTTGAATGAAAACTCTGAGGAGTAAAGACATTGGTTTTGTCTTTGCTGGTGTGGAACGGACTATATGATATCTAGAACAGCACCGAGCTCTCACAAATCGCTATATGATTTCTACTGCCAGGTTCTGTGATATTGGATACGACATAAAAATAAAAAAGCCAGGCAGATAGACACAGAAACTCACAGAAACCACCTGTATATTTTGTTTCAAAGGAAAATCTCAGCTATTGTCTTACTGGCTCTGGTTCTGTTAGGCCTTGGATCTGCTTAATCTTTAAAGCTATTCAAACAAATTGAATGATACAAGGCAAGGCTCCTATAATTAATCCGGATTCTTGAATTTTGATACAAACTTTTATGTAACCGAGCAGTTTCTCTCTTTTCCTTGAAAAGACACTAAATAGACACTAAGTCCTTCTGTCAAGAGTGCTACCACGAACAAAGTTAAAAGGAACAAACCTGGAAATTTTCCCTTTGCCAAGAAGAAAGGGAGGAATATTAGAAAGAGATGCAAATATCAAGTCATGGGAGAGCTGGTATGGGTGTCTGGACAGAGACCAAGTTTTAAAGCAGCCTGTATGCCACAGACTGCCTGAACACAGACACAGAAACCGTGGTTTGTCCCAGGTAAAGCTTTTGCAGGATGTTATTTTGTCAGTTTATCTGAACCTCACAGGGACTCAGTGCTGGCACTCTCATGTCTCATTTGAACCGTTCTAAATGTTTGTTCTTTCCCTGCTACAGTCCAAAGAAAATGGAAACGATGCCATCTGGTATGGAAGAGCTTGTGATGTTAACCCTGAGCTGCCACTGCAGATGATGAAGCCATAGCTGTGGTCTGCCCCTTCTCACGTTATGCAATTTAGGCTCAGGATTTGGCAGAACTACTCCAGAATGAAAACTTTGTAGAGCTTTACATCTTGTGATGAGGCATTGCTGAAATCCCCCAAGCCACAACTCCTTTGCAGGACTTGGCATTTTATCCATTTTGCCTAGATTATCAGAAGAAAAATGATCTCTCTTTCCTCTTCTCATGTTGGCTGTCCAGCCTGTGACTTTAGTGGAAAATCAGTATGAAGAGGAAGGCCTTTAGGCCTGGACCTGCTAAATAACTTGCAGGTTGCAAGTGGTTGAAGCCACTGGTAAATTCCTCAGAGACCCAGCACAGACTCAGTTGGTGTAGGCAACTCTCCAGGTTACCCCATGGCTCATCTGCACCCAATAGCCCCCATTCTCTGGCTCTCCAGCTTTCCTCCCTCCTCTCCCATGCAGAATTTGCTTTTAAGCACGTAAAATGCAGCAAAGGAATTAAAGCCTTTCGGTTTTTGAAGCTGATGTGCCTCACAGTGACAGTTTATAGAGTGCAGGTCTTCCACTCAGATGTATGGAAAAGGACCCTCTGCCCTCGGGGAATTACTGGCTGGGTTGAATGAGTTGGATTCCTTGAGTTTCTGACCAGACCTGGGTCTGACTGTCTTTTCACAGACACAAACAGAAGCAGTGCTGCCTATACAGACAGAGCAGAAAGCTGTGCCCAGGGCCAGCTGGGCATGCAATCTTGTCCTGGATCACATCAGGCGAGTCCCTCTCTGGTTGATGCCTTACACCCCATGCCAGTTGACTGTTCCACCTTGTACTCTTCAAGATGTAGCTTCAAACCATGTGCCCGGGATGCTGGTGCTCTGTGCCAGCCCTTCACCATTCCCAGTTCCTCTAGAAAGGCAGGGTAATGCCCAAGGCTTGGTATCTGTTCTCTACAGAAGTGTCACATCCTCAAGCTTGTCTAAAGATCATTTGGAGCCAGGCTGTTCATTTTAGGATGGGAAAAGAAAGAAAACTCAGGCCAGCTAGATTCCCTGGTCCCCATGGGAGCAGGGGATGACCCAACATAGCCCAGTGCCCCAGACAGGATGGTTTTTGGGTGCCAGTAGCTCCCAGGGGCTGCTGCCAATGCCGATGGGTCTTGTCACAGCTGCTCAGTGTGCCGCCCCGAAGAGGCCACTGGTGATAGCACTCTCCAGGTGTTCAGCCTGAGAACAAAGAGCCTTTTCAGTGGCTGCTGAGAAGGAAGAAGCCTCCTTGCTGGTTGCAAAATGGCTTTCCTGGATGGCAATATTTGGTTACAGTAAGATCTGTTATTTCAGAAGAAGCCCCACAGAAGGGAGGGTAATTTGACTCAGGCATGTGAAAAACCATTGTGGGGACTCTTGTCTCCCTCCTTCTCCCCAAAGTACTGAAACAACATTGAGCTGTAATGTTTCATCTGAGCAAAGTAAAACTGGGGTCTGGGACCAGAATGTGTGTCTCACCTTGTTACGCCCATTTATATCCAGGCAAGCTAGCCCATCACACCGAAGATGCAGGGCTCCCTGAAGAGCCCTACTGGCTGGTTAGCACACAAACCAGTGTCTTCTGAGCACAAACCCAAGCTAGAAAAAAAAATCATGTGCTGGCACAAGCACAGACCAGGGGAGACTCAAATCCATAGACCTGAATTTCAAGTCTTGCGTTGGAACATCTTAATCAAACGGTTTCACAGCAAAACCTGCACTGTTTGCACTGGGAAACCTGACAGATAACTCGGTCCCACAGCTGAGGGTAAGGAGGTGGTTTAGCTGTATTTCTCCATGAGATTAGGCTTGATCCGTGTGCGCTGTGTGTTTTGGCACTGGAGGGATTTCTGAAGAGGAAGGTGCTTGTGTGCGCGGCCATCGGTCGCAACCGTCTAGAGGTGGCGCATTCCTCCTTTCCCACACGGCCAAGGGAAGGAGCACCCCTCATATGAGCACTGCCCTGATGTTCTCCACATATTTAAAAAAAACCCCCCTGTGGTCCTAGCACCAGCTGAAGTCTTTCTCTGCTCTCCCACAAACTTTCACCATGGTTGTTATCTCCATGAGATAGCCCCAGCACGCCCCTTCACCGTGGCTGTTCCATCTCCCTCTACTGTTTCCCTATACCCCATAAGCTCTTCACAACAGCGGGGAGATGGTTCCCCTCTGATAGGATACGTAGGGGGTCACTTATTTAAAATTATTTTCCCTGCTTCCTTCAGGTAGAAGTGAGGAGGACAACCCAAGGAAGCTTCCCACACTGAAGAGGCATTTCCCACCCATGACAGCAGGATGCTGTGTTCACCCCAAATGCACATGCTCGG